>NC_086328.1:107915238-107927738 GCF_036172605.1 Pelobates fuscus | reverse complement strand
GTCTCATTGACAGCCGCTAGAGGATTTTCTGCGATTCTCACTGTGAAAATCACAGTGAGAAGACGCTGAACGTCCATAGGAAAGCATTGAGTAATGCTTTCCTATGGGCGGTTTGAATGCGCGCGTGGCTCTTGCCACGCATGTGCATTCGGAGCTGAGAGGCGGATGGGGACGGAGAGATCCCCAGCGTTAAGGGAGTCCGGCGCTGGAGAAAGGTAAGTGCTTAAGAAAGAGACACACGCACACATTTACTGACAGACACACACTCAGTGACAGACGCACACAAACATACTCAGTAACAGACACACTCTCTAACACACACACTCTCTAACACACACACTCTCTAACACACACACTCTCTAACACACACACACTCTAACACACACACACACACACACACTCACTAACACACTCACTAACACTAACACACTCGTTTTTTTTTGTTTTTTTTAATCCCCCCCAGCCTCCTTACCTGTGGGAGAGCTGGGGGGATTCCCTGGGGTCCAGTGGTGTTGCTGGCCAGGCTGTCACCCGGCTGGCTGGCGGGCACGCGAGGGAGCACTGTCCCCTTAGTGCTTCCTCTTCAGCTCCCTCACGCGCCGCGTACTGATGCCGGAGCCGGAAGATGACGTCATCTTCCGGCTCCGGTTTTAGTGCGGTGCGCGAGGGAGCTGAAGAGGGAGCACCCAGGGGACAGTGCTCCCTCGCGCGCCCGCCAGCCAGCCGGGTGACAGCAGGGCCAGCCTCGGGGGGCCCGGAGGTGGCCGGCTCCTGGGCCCCCCAGCAGAAGAGGCTGGCCCAGTGACCTACATACCTGGGTCGCAGGGCGGCCGGGCGGCCGGGCCCCCTGGTGGGCCGGGCCCGGTCGCAGCCGCGACCCCTGTGACCCTGGTATGTACGCCACTGCCCAGAGAAGACACAGGGTTATTAAGGGGACACTATAGTCACCAGAACAAATGCAGCTTATTGTAGTTGTTCTGGTGAGTATAGTCAATCCCTGCAGGCTTTTTAATGTAAACCCTGTCCTTTCAGAGAAAAGGCAGTGTGTACATTGCTCCCTCGGGACACCTCCAGTGGAAGACACTCAGACAGCCACTAGAGGTACTTCCTGGGACAGTGGTGCACAGTGTGCAGCACTGACATTCAGTGTTTTCATGCTCTAAATATTCAATCTTCTCTATGAGGAGATGTTGATTGTCCAGCGGGCTTTTGGCTCCTTCCCACCTTCTTGCCTGAGAGCTTCAGAATTTAAGATCTCAGCCAGTGGCGTACTAAGGGGTGAGGGGAAGAGAAGGGCGTTCCACCCTGCATGCCACTAGGTAGGGGAGTGTCACCAGAGCTGGCCATGAGGTTTTGTGAGATGTGTGGCTGTACAGGACGCCATGGCAGTAGGGGCACCAGGCAGCCGACACAGCTCACATGCAGGGGCCGGCAGCAGGAGAACTGCACAGAGAGTTGGGTGCGGAGCCAAATCGTCAGTGGGGGCGGAGCTAAAGGCGGCCTCTCCACCCGCTGCTGCTACTGCTGCACACAGAGTGTGTGTAACTGTGATTGTGTCTGTCTGCCTGTGACTGTATGTGTGTGTGTGTAAATTGGATTGTGTGACTGTGTGTATGACTGTCTGCCTGTGACTGTCTGCGACTGTGTGTGACTGTCTTCCTATAATTGCGTGTATGACTACCTGCCTGTGCCAGTGTGGGACCGTCTGCCTGCAATTGTGTGTAACTGCCTGTGACTGTGTGTGACTGTCTACCTGTGACTGTGCGTGTGTGTATGTGTGTGTGTGACTGTCTCCATAAAAAAATATTTATCCTCTTATTCATAGAGTACTCTCAAATTAGTCATTGATACTTTGCCAGCTTCATAGATATTCCTAGGTGCTAGTCCTATTTGTTGTATTTGACATGACACCTGACTCATTTCATGTTATGGAATATTCATTATAGAGGAATATATTATTATGGTACTATATATTAAGATACTGTACCTTTTTAAGATCTGGATCATACATTTAGACATGATATATTCCCCCCCCCCCCCCCTAACTATTTATTCAAATAGACTTCATTTCTAATTATTGTAATTTTGCCTATTGCATGGGTTTATATATGCCGTTTGACTTGCTGTACTAGACAGGACATTTGACTTTTTCATGCTATGGAATATTAACTAGAGATGAGTGTATTACTGTGTGATTGTATAATATATTACTGCATCTTTAAATCCCGATCCTATACTTGAATAGACTCCATGTTTTAACATGTGACTGTAATCTTTAATTACCTTAATTGGTTTTGGGGTTATTTAAACACTGCTGTTATGCTGTATCCCTTATGCATGATTAAGGCTCTGAGGAGCCGAAACCTCGCACTTATTCTGGTGAGGTGGTGAACCCACAAATAAATTTACCTTTTATATCCTGGAGTGCTGCCTGTGTTTCTCTTCTTTTGATACTACATTGGGGGATTCAGCGGTGTCCTTCCTACACACAGAGCGCCCCTTGGTGGAAGGCCGGAGCATATATGCGGAACCTAAGTGCAGGGTATACTGTTTTTGCTTTACTGTCTGTATGTTACTCAGTGTGTGTGTAACTGTCTGCCTGTGACTTTGTGATGCTGCCTGTAACTGTGTTACAGTCTAACTGTACTTGTGCGTGTAACTGCCTGTAACTGTGTGTGTGACTATCTGCCTGTAACTGTGTGCGAGTGACTATGTGCCTGGGACTGTGTGCATGTGGCTGTATTTGACAGCATATGAGTATAACTGTGTGCATCTGACTGTGTCTGACTGTCTTCGCCCTGCCGTGAGCCGGCAGCCGGGGTGTGACGTCATTCCGCATCTGTGTCATTACAGTGCGTGCAAGGGACCTGTGCAGAAAGAGCACAGAGATCCCAGCAGCAACCATCGACCACCAGGGACTGAGGAGTTGTGACTATATGTGTAACTGTCTGCCTGTCCCTGTGTGTGTGTGTGACTGCCTGTGACTGTCTGTGTGTGTGTGACTCTGTGATGGTGTGTGTCACTGTCTGCGACTGCGTATGTGACGGTCTCCCTGTAACTGACTGTGTGACTGTCTGCCTGTGACTGTGTGTGTGACTGTCTACCTGTAACTGTGCACAGCATGCTGGCATCAGACAGCTAATGGCAGCACATTACCCCATCCCCTAGTGAAAAGTTTTAGTGCCCCCCCAGTTTTGACTGTTGTATCTTATGTCCCCCCCCTCATATATTGTTTCTAGAGCCGCCACTGTGTCTGCACGTGTGTCTGTTTCTGCATGTGTATATGTGCATACATCTCAGAATCTCTCCAACACTACACACAAATATACACCCCTGCATTTCGACATCAAAACTACTTACAAACCCAACCATTATATATAACCACATCACTGCATTCAAAAACTACAGTACACACAAATGCATGCTTGCATTCAAACGCCAACACTACGTACAAACACACCCCTACATTCACTCACACATACTCCATACAAAAACATGCTAACATTCAAACACACAAACACTGCTCAGTGCTAAATACATTTTTAAAAATTGCAGTTGTTTTTTACATTTTAAAGTTTGGTGGGGGGGGGGAGGTTGGGGGAGGGGTGCCAGAAATAGGACCAACCCCGGGTGCCAAAAATAGGACCCACCCTGGGTGCCAAATTCTCTAGGTACGCCCCTAATCTCAGCCAATCCAATGCTTTCCTATGGGAAAGCATATATTTTGCTGTTAAGCCTTGCCCTAAGAAAAACATTTTTATTCTCATGAGGAATAGAAACATTGTAATTCCCAGAGAAATTGTTACATATAAGGCAGCTGCTGGATTGTTAGAACTGTTAACATAAGTAGCTAACTGTAATTTTTATGGCAAGACAGGAGGCTACATATTTGCTTTACTTTCTTTACGGAATCCTCCCAGCAGCAAAGAAACAGTTAAACAATGGGAAAGCATTGGATTGGTAAGATCACCAATTCTGATTGTCAGTCGAGGAGGTAAATCGGAGGCGGGGCCAGTGGGCTGGAATAAAGGTGAGTCTTTGCTGTGCTTTAAGGGGCACGAACAGGGGGCAGGTACCTAAATAGTGTTTTTACCACTATAGGTTCAGGAATTTATTTTTGTGTTCCTGACCCTGCAGTGTTCCTTTAAGTGTGAATTATCAAGAATTCAAGATTATGTTCACATTTTAGCCAAATTGAATTCTTTCAGATTTGGCTAACGCGGTCTAACTTTTGAATTCACTTTACATAGTTTTACATAGTTACATAGCTGAAAAGAGACTTGCGTCCATCAAGTTCTGCCTTCCTCACATATGTTGTTGCTGTTGATCCAAAAGAAGGCAAAAAACCCAGTCTGAAGCGCTTCCAATTTTGCCACAAACTAGGAAAAAATGGCCGTCAGATGTCTCCTTAAATCAAGCAGCTATTACCCCACTAATTAGAAATTATATCCCTGTATGTTATGTTTTTGCAAGTATTTATCCAATTGCAGTTTAAACATCTGTATAGACTCTGACAAAACCACCTCTTCAGGCAGAGAATTCCATATCCTTATTGCTCTTACTGTAAAAAAAACCCTTTTCTTTGCCGTAGCTAAAATCTCCTTTCTTCCAGCCTAAATGTGTGACCTTGTGTCCTTTAAGTTTCCGCCAATTCACAGTTTAGTGAATAATCCTGTAATGTCTGGATTCCCGATAGAAAGCTCATTATCATTTTCAGACACCCAGAGATGCCTACAAAGGTGTAAAAGTGGTAGTGCAAAGGACTTCGATAACCAAATCACTTTAACAAATTGCATTTATGAGGTTAATCGCTCAGTAGGATAGCGACATCCTTACATAATCTTACATGTAATAGTCTGTATACATTGATAAAATATGCAAATTCTGATTTAAAGCATAAAATGTTGAGAAGTGTTTTGTTTTGTTTTCTCCTCTCGAGCTATTCTGTTTTTCATGGAAATCTTACTTTTTTTGGCAACTGCAGTCAGTAATTTCCTGGATTGGGCTAGTGGCTTAATTTTTTTTTCCTAAAATGAGCTGTCTGGGTGAATGCCTGTCTGGTGACATCAGCACGTATTTTTGTCTTTATTCCTAAGGTGTTGATATCTACAATAACTTCAAGCTTGGATTTCTTTTTTTTTTTTTTTTTTTATTCTTTATTTTGGTGTGCATGGAAATATAACAAGTGGGCTTGACATGCCCCAACGGCTTTGACAAGCATATTACTAAACATATGTTTACATTTGGTCAGCATGTGGAACATTCTGCAAATTTTGTTTATTTTTTTATATATAGCAACTTTACAGGATATCATCGTATGTTCAGTTTTAAAGGGTTGTACATAGTTGCATTTGCAATAGGCATGTGAATGTAAAACATAGAGGCTTAAACTTTGTCTTTATAAATGATTGGGTTAACATGCTAGGCAAATTATTGATAAGTAGACAGTACTTGGAGCGCTTGGTAAGTAGTGAGTAAAAGGGGGGGTGGGAAGGACATCGGAGATGATCTAGCGTTAGGTATTTATAAATATAAGCATGCTGCCCTAATGAGCTGTCTAACCTAGCTTTTAATCAATACCTGTGGTCGTAAACTCATGGGTGTAACCCCTGGGTCGCCCCTTGTTGGCGGTGCCTGGGGGTATGAAAATGTAAGCCTATGTCTAAAGGTGAGGTTGCAAACAGCTTAGGTACCCCGTATGTGTTGTCTGGCCATCCATCGTGTGCCTTAACTATGATTACGTATGAAGCCTTCCTAGCCCGTGTGATCCTGGGGCCCACCGGGGGGGAGGGGATAACATGTGGAGAAAAATTGCTACGTGGTCTGAGAGCGGTCCAGGTAAGCTTCTAGCTGTGTGTGGAGGTGAAGGTATGGGATTTGGTGCCCTGTGCGTAGAGGGCTGTTCAATTATATGAGTCCCGCACCATAAGAGGCAGTCCCCTGCGGTTTCAAGTTGTGGGTCTGGCTTTGGCGTCCGAAGCGGCCTGTTTGGGTACGAAGTCCGCTGTGGTTCCTGGGTCCCATCTGTGGGCTGGTTGGGGAGCCATAGGTGGAGTGTCCATGCTGTTGGGGTAGTGTTGGGGTAGTCCCATGCGCTGCAGAATCATCGCGGCTTCTTAAAGTTTGCGAATTATGTAAGTAGAGATTCCATGGAGGATGGATAGGGACCTGGATGGGCGCCACCTATAGTCGATTTTGTGTTGTTGCAATAGGCTAGTGAGCGGTTTTAGCTCTCGGCGCCATGCCGATGTGCTGCCGCTGAGGTCTGCGTAAAATGACAATGACGTTCTCAAAGTTGAATGGTGTAGTGCCCCGTAGTGCATTCATGAGAGCGGCTTTGTCCCTTCCGTGTTGAAATTGTATGATTAAGTCCCTTGATGTTGTAGGTGGCACTTTAGCAGGTTTGGGCACCCGCAATATGTTTTCTATCGCCATCGTTTTGGAGATCCTGGGAGTCAGTAAGGCTGCCAGCAATCTCCTTACTGCGTGTGGAAGCTCAGCTTCGGGCATGTGTTCAGGGATTCCCCTAACTTTCAGGTTATTTTTGCGACGGGAATCTTCCAGTGCGGCAAAGCGGCATTCATATGAATAATTCTGTGTTTGCAGGTCTCTGACCTCTTGTTGGAGGGTCATGAGCTGCTGCTTGCAGGAGAGGGAGGAGTTTTCCAGTGTTCCTATGCGGCCTGTCAGACCTTTCAGATTCTGGCGTATCGTAGCCATATCTGCCTGCAGGTGTTTTTGTAATTCCGCCAGTAGCTCCTTTAGGATTGCGGCTGTCACCGGAGCTGCGTCTGGCTTCGTAGGTGGGATCGGCGGTGGTGGAAGCGCCGGTATCGGCGTGTATCCCTCCTCCGTTCCACATGAGAAATCCGAGCAGTCCCCTGTGATGGCCGCCATTTTGGGTCCTTGGGCCTGCCGCCACAAGTCCCCTATGTTCATGCTTGTTCGGGGAGCATCTTGCCGTAATTTTTTGGATTTCTTCCCCATTTGGATATTGGTATGTTAGGGGATGTTCAGGGCACGATAAAGCTGGTCTAGGCGCCAGAAAGTGGGTGAATATTAACCTCGTTGGGACGAGATGCATGGAGGGGCCTGGAGAGTAATGAGACGCATGGAGGGGCCTGGAGAGTAATGAGACGCATGGAGGGGCCTGGAGAGTAATGAGACGCATGGAGGGGCCTGGAGGGTAATGAGACGCATGGAGGGGCCTGGAGGGTAATGAGACGCATGGAGGGGCCTGGAGGGTAATGAGACGCATGGAGGGGCCTGGAGGGTAATGAGACGCATGGAGGGGCCTGGAGGGTAATGAGACGCATGGAGGGGCCTGGAGGGTAATGAGACGCATGGAGGGGCCTGGAGGGTAATGAGACGCATGGAGGGGCCTGGAGGGTAATGAGACGCATGGAGGGGCCTGGAGGGTAATGAGACGCATGGAGGGGCCTGGAGAGTAATGAGACGCCTGGAGGGTAATGATATGCATGGAGGGGCCTGGAGGGTAATGGTATGCATGGAGGGGCCTGGAGGATAATGAGACGCATGGAGGGGCCTGGAGGATAATGAGACGCATGGAGGGGCCTGGAGGGTAATGAGACGCATGGAGGGGCCTGGAGGGTAATGAGACGCATGGAGGGGCCTGGAGGGTAATGAGACGCATGGAGGGGCCTGGAGGGTAATGAGACGCATGGAGGGGCCTGGAGGGTAATGAGACGCATGGAGGGGCCTGGAGGGTAATGAGACGCATGGAGGGGCCTGGAGGGTAATGAGACGCATGGAGGGGCCTGGAGGGTAATGAGACGCATGGAGGGGCCTGGAGGGTAATGAGACGCATGGAGGGGCCTGGAGGGTAATGAGACGCATGGAGGGGCCTGGAGGGTAATGAGACGCATGGAGGGGCCTGGAGAGTAATGAGACGCCTGGAGAGTAATGAGACGCCTGGAGGGTAATGATATGCATGGAGGGGCCTGGAGGGTAATGAGACGCATGGAGGGGCCTGGAGGATAATAAGACGCATGGAGGGTAATGAGATGCATGGAGGGGCCTGGAGGATAATGAGACGCATGGAGGGTAATGAGACGCCTGGAAGGGCGAGGTGGGGTTACTGAGACGCATGGAAGGCTGAGGGGGATAGTTTATTATTTTATTATTACCATTTATATAGCGCAAACAAATTCCGCATCACTTTACAGTATTATAAAATGGGAAGATTTAACAATAAGTGAGTTTAAAAACCAGGATTAATAGGTTGAAGAGGAAAAAAAAAAGAAGAAAAACTTTGGTTCCTATCTGCTAAGGGACAGGAATGAAAGTAATGGAAATATCCTTAGAATCAAAATAGAATACCAAATATAAGTAGCAGGTCTAAAGTATGCTAAAGTTTAGAACGCACTATAATATAGGTGAAGAGACCACAGAACACATAGCCTCTAAAGTAACTGGGAGATTCCTTTATTAAGTATAAGTGCTTGTTCGTAGTGGTTCATTAACTACATGGCTAAAACTACTAGGATATAAAAGCTAGTATCAGACAGAGTAGAGAGAGAGATCTATTGCGCTGTTAAAGGACCAACATACTCGTTTTCCTGGCACTATAGGGTCTCTAGGTCCCCCCCACCCTCAGGGCCCCCCTCCTGCTGGGCTCTAGGGGATGGAAGGGGTTAAATCTTACCTTTTTTTTTTTTTCCCCAGCCGGGCTCCCTCGGTGGTGGGGACTCTCCTCCTCCTTTACCAGTCATTGGCTGAATGCGCATGCGCGGCACGAGCCGTGCGCGCATTCAGCCAGTCCATAGGAAAGCATTCTCAATGTTTTCCTATGGACGCTGGAGTCTTCTCACTGTGAAAATCACAGTGAGAAGTGCGGAAGCGCCTCTAGCGGCTGTCAATGAGACAGCCACTAAAGGCTGGATTAACCCTAATGTAAACATAGCAGTGTTTACAGTTTACAAATACTATACCTTATATTCTTATGGCATCTAATAATGTCCTATACCGTATATCCTTATGGCATCTAATAATGTCCTATACCGTATATCCTTATGGCATCTAATAATGTCTTCAATGAAATGCGTCAAGAACGCAATAAACAAATTAATTTATTGTTCCATCAAGAAAATTCCCCCATAGATAATACTCTTTCAAAAAAATGTCAAATATTAGAACATTTACTAGAAAAAGACACCAAAAAATGGTGGGAAATTACTTAATTAGAACAATATCTGGCATCAAATATCATTCCTAGAGGCCTTAGGGTTTTAAAATTACCAGCTTATGGAATGGAAGATAAAATATTGATGGAAGAATGGTTTAAGGCCAGTGACGAATGTTCCAATAAATATATCCAAAGTCTTATAGACTTTCAAAAAAGATCTCTTAAACATATAGAGGACGAAATTCAAAAATTGGAAAATGAAATAATCATTCAAAAAGATACTAAAAATGTAGAAATAAATTATAAGATTCTAAAGGATAAGATAAAAATAGTAGATGATAGAATCTCAACAACAAAGTCGACAAAATTTATAAGAGATCAAATAGATTACAAGGAAGGTAATGTTAGAAATTGGGCAAAAAACTAATCATATAGATTTACTGATGAATCTTCGAATAGATATCCCTCTAAATCTATACCAAATAGACAAAATTATCCAAATAAACATTCTCATCACACATGGAATAAATCAAAATCATCTCAAGAAGTAGACCCAGAGACATCCTACAAATCTCATATTTCCCCGTCCTCTTCTTTTTTTTAGGCAAGGGGCCAAACCAAAAGAAATTAAATCTAATTCCGACGACAAACAGATTTCAAAATTTCAGCTCTCCCCAAAAGAAAAGACCACATATAGAAATGGAAGAAACAGACCACTCATTATCCCCAACACCCACTCACAGATTGAATCGAAATTAGTAAAAGGCATTTTTAATATTTCTGGGATTGATTTAACAACACAAGAACTGTCACTATTAGAAAAGGGCCTAAAATTCGCCCCTACGGCGGGTATAAAGCCCTTCGAACTTTTTCTCGACAATCAAAAGTTCCTTAAGAAATTAACTGTGAAACGTTTTTTTGAAAAGAAGAAAAAAATCGTTCATTGTGATACCACCATTTCGACACAAAATAAAACTACAGATACAACTAATGTAGATTCCAGTATACTAAATACCATATTTATTCATTCTTCCCTAAAAAACAAATCTAACTTTCATCCTACATTTGAAAGAGGAAAATTTTTAGAAGTATTTAACGACCTAGTACAAACAGATCTGGATAAAATCCAAAAGAAAGAAGAGGCCAAATGTAAATTTAAATATAATTTAACTAACAAAGAAAGACAAGCCTTAAATAAATAAAAAAAAAAGATTCTCAACTGGTAATTAAAGAGGCAGACAAGGGAGGGGGCACGGTTGTTATGAGTAGACAATACTACATGCAGGAAGCTCAACGTATTTTGGGAGATACTACGACATATGAAATATTAAAACAGGACCCCACCAAGCCCTTTTTGGATGACCTTCGATCTTTGCTCCAAAGAGGACTTGATAGCAATATTATCTCTACTGAGGAATTTAGATATATTTTCAATCCTTCCTGTAAGATAGCGATTTTTTTATTTTCTCCCAAAAATTCATAAGAGTTTGTCTCCCCCCACCCTCCCCCCAGCCGTCCTATTATCAGCGGGATAAATTTGCTGTCTTGCAATCTTTCAGAGTATGTTGATTTTTTTCTCAAACCTCTTGTGCCATTATGCCCTTCTTTCATTAGGGATACCAAACACATTTTACAAACTTTGGAGTCTTTTGTTTGGAAACCGTCTTATATTTTGGCCACTGTGGATGTTACTTCCTTGTACTCCAATATACCTCATCTTAAGGGTTTGGAGGTGATCAAGGATCAGGGGAGGGCTGGCAGCCTGAGGCCTGGGGGGGCAAAACCAGTCAAGTGGCCCATTGCGCCACCAAATCAGTTCACCATCCATGCCCACCTTTTCCTGGTTTTATAACGGATATTGATGTTATGCTAATCAGTAGCTCTTTGCCATACCCGCTCCTTCACGGCTCTGACTTTCAATGTTGTCAGAGCACAGGCTGAGAATCTCTGAGCCTGTGCTCTTACTCACTAACTGAGCGCCGGAACCACGAGGGAGAGGATATGATCTGACTGCACCTACTGCTGGTGCGCACCAGTGGACCACCAGCGAATAGTTTAAATTAAATATGCTGGTGTACCCAACTTGTGAGCTGTGTTGGCTGCCGGGTGCCTCTGTTGTCATGGCACCCTGCGTGACCGCACAGCTTGCCCACCCCAACGGCTGGCCCTGCTGACACACACTGACGTTACTACTTAGACATCCCTCAATATTAATACAGACATCAGAGTAAACACCAATAAACTGTGGAAACAGAGCTGATCCCCCCAAATTTATAAAGGTTTGCTTAGAGGATTTATTGTAAGATTAAATCATGCCTCCTCCTCTCTCTCCCCCATGCGCTGCTCTGTAGGCTGTGAGGAAGTGAAGAGTAATCACAGTCTCCCAGCACAACGCCACCTGTGGCTGCATGGGGAACAGCTGTTTAATGTAATGCTTGCAGGACGGCCAACTGCCGCAGAACCTCTTTGTTTCCGTCTCTGCAAAGGGCTCCAGGCACTGCTTGTTCTGAGTGTGAGCCACTGTAAATTAGGGGCAGAGGGCACTTGCACCGTGGTCAAGACGGGTCTGGGCAGGAGGAGAGTGCAGTGCAATCAGTGCACTCCCCTCCTGTGGGTCACCAGTAGACTGGTGCACCTGCCCAGGATCAGAGTCGGTGCAAGGATTTTTGCCGCCCTAGACAAAATATAAATTTGCCGCCCCCCCATGTGACATCACAATGCCCCACCCATATGATCTGCCATATGAACTAACGCCAGTGCTGCACACAGTGTGTGTTTACATTAAAAAGCCTGCAGGGACCAGCTATAGACACCAGAACCACTTCATTAAGCTATAGTGTCCCTTTAATGTGAGATAAATTATAGATTAGTGTCACTAATAATATACTAGACTGCCTACTTACAATTAGATGAGGATGGTCTGCAGTTTGGCTCCACTGGTCTGGTGTAGAACAGGATCTCTGGAGGCTGTTTGCAACTATGGTCACAAAATTCAATGTTCTGGGAGAATTGGAAGCAGCTCCACTTTTTTGGGGCCTCTTACACAGCTCAAGGTCTGGGCCCCAGGGCCTGACGGTGAGTATGCCCATAAGGCACACTCATAAGTCCACTTATATGTTCCACCCACCCATGAGTTCGCTCACAGGGAGTGGAGTGTGTAGGGGATGTGTTATGTGTTATTGTAGAGGATCTAATATGTGTGCTTATGGTATGTAGTGTATAGGGATACCAGTTTGTGCAGGTGATGCAGTGTGTTTGTGTGTAATGGAAGCAGTGTGTATTTGTGTATAAGGGATGTATTATGTGCTCCTGGTTGTGTGTAAGGGATGCATTGTGTGAATCTGTGTTTGTATGC
>NC_086328.1:107676561-107915038 GCF_036172605.1 Pelobates fuscus | reverse complement strand
CCCCCTCTCCCTCTTCTTACTACCCCCTCCCCTCTTCTTACTCCCCCCTCCCCTCTTCTTACTCCCCGCTCCCCTCTTCTTACTCCCCGCTCCCCTCTTCTTACTCCCCCGCTCCCCTCTTCTTACTCTTCCCCTCCACTCTTCTTACTCCCCCCTCCCCTCTTCTTACTCTTCCCTCCACTCTTCTTACTCCCCCCTCCCTTCTTCCTACTCCCCCCTCTTCTTACTCCCCCCTCTTCTTACTCCCCCCTCCCCTCTTCTTACACTCCCCCCTCCCCTTACTCTCCCCCCTCCCCTCTTCTTACTCCCCCCTCCTCTCTTCTTACTCTCCCCCCTCCCTTCTTCCTACTCCCCCTCCCCTCTTCTTACTTCCCCCCCTCTTCTTACTCCCCCCCTCTTCTTACTCTCCCCCCTCCCTCTTCTTACTCTCCTCCCTCCCCTCTTCTTACTCTCCCCCCTCCCCTCTTCTTACTCTCCCCCCTCCCTCTTCTTACTCTCCCCCCTCCCCTCTTCTTACTCTCCCCCCTCCCCTCTTCTTACTCTCCCCCCTCCCCTCTTCTTACTCTCCCCCTCCCCTCTTCTTACTCTCCCCCTCCCCTCTTCTTACTCTCCCCCTCCTCTCTTCTTACTCTCCCCCTCCCCTCTTCTTACTAACCCCTCCCCTCTTCTTACTCTCCCCCCTCCCCTCTTCTTACTAACCCCTCCCCTCTTCTTACTAACCCCTCCCCTCTTCTTACTAACCCCTCCCCTCTTCTTACTAACCCCTCCCCTCTTCTTACTCCCCCCTCCCCACTTCTTACTCCCCCCTCCCCTCTTCTTACTCCCCCCTCCCCTCTTCTTACTCCCCCCTCCCCTCTTCTTACTCCCCCCTCCCCTCTTCTTACTCCCCCCTCCCCTCTTCTTACTCCCCCCTCCACTCTTCTTACTCCCCCCTCCCCTCTTCTTACTCCCCCCTCCCCTCTTCTTACTCTCCCCCTCCCCTCTTCTTACTCTCCCCCTCTATACCTTCCTACTCCCCCCTCTTCTTACTCCCCCCTCTTCTTACTCCCCCTCTTCTTACTCCCCCCTCTTCTTACTCTCCCCCTCCCCTCTTCTTACTCTCCCCCTCCCTTCTTCCTACTCCCCCCTCTTCTTACTCCCCCCTCCCCTCTTCTTACTCTCCCCCTCCCTTCTTCCTACTCCCCCCTCTTCTTACTCCCCCCTCTTCTTACTCCCCCCTCTTCTTACTCTCCCCCTCCCCTCTTCTTACTCTCTCCCTCCCCTCTTCTTACTCTCCCCCTCCCTTCTTCCTACTCCCCCCTCTTCTTACTCCCCCTCTTCTTACTCCCCCCTCCCCTCTTCTTACACTCCCCCCTCCCCTTACTCTCCCCCCTCCCTCTTCTTACTCCCCCCTCCTCTCTTCTTACTCTCCCCCCTCCCTTCTTCCTACTCCCCCTCCCCTCTTCTTACTTCCCCCCCTCTTCTTACTCCCCCCCTCTTCTTACTCTCCCCCTCCCCTCTTCTTACTCTCCTCCCTCCCCTCTTCTTACTCTCCCCCCTCCCCTCTTCTTACTCTCCCCCTCCCCTCTTCTTACTCTCCCCCCTCCCCTCTTCTTACTCTCCCCCCTCCCCTCTTCTTACTCTCCCCCTCCCCTCTTCTTACTCTCCCCCCTCCCCTCTTCTTACTCTCCCCCTCCCCTCTTCTTACTCTCCCCCTCCCCTCTTCTTACTCTCCCCCTCCTCTCTTCTTACTCTCCCCCTCCCCTCTTCTTACTAACCCCTCCCCTCTTCTTACTCTCCCCCCTCCCCTCTTCTTACTAACCCCTCCCCTCTTCTTACTAACCCCTCCCCTCTTCTTACTAACCCCTCCCCTCTTCTTACTAACCCCTCCCCTCTTCTTACTAACCCCTCCCCTCTTCTTACTCCCCCCTCCCCTCTTCTTACTCCCCCCTCCCCTCTTCTTACTCCCCCCTCCCCTCTTCTTACTCCCCCCTCCCCTCTTCTTACTCCCCCCCTCCCCTCTTCTTACTCCCCCCTCCACTCTTCTTACTCCCCCCTCCCCTCTTCTTACTCCCCCCTCCCCTCTTCTTACTCTCCCCCTCCCCTCTTCTTACTCTCCCCCTCTATACCTTCCTACTCCCCCCTCTTCTTACTCCCCCCTCTTCTTACTCCCCCTCTTCTTACTCCCCCCTCTTCTTACTCTCCCCCTCCCCTCTTCTTACTCTCCCCCTCCCTTCTTCCTACTCCCCCCTCTTCTTACTCCCCCCTCTTCTTACTCCCCCCCTCCCCTCTTCTTACACTCCCCCCTCCCCTTACTCTCCCCTCTCCCCTCTTCTTACTTTCCCCTCCTCTCTACTTACTCTCCCCCCTCCCTTCTTCCTACTCCCCCTCCCCTCTTCTTACTTCCCCCCTCTTCTTACTCCCCCCCCTCTTCTTACTCTCCCCCTCCCCTCTTCTTACTCTCCCCCATCCCCTCTTCTTACTCTCCCCCATCCCCTCTTCTTACTCTCCCCCCTCCCCTCTTCTTACTCTCCCCCCTCCCCTCTTCTTACTCTCCCCCCTCCCCTCTTCTTACTCTCCCCCCTCCCCTCTTCTTACTCTCCCCCCTCCCCTCTTCTTACTCTCCCCCTCCCCTCTTCTTACTCTCCCCATCCTCTCTTCTTACTCTCCCCATCTCCTCTTCTTACTAACCCCTCCCCTCTTCTTACACCCCCCCTCCCCACTCTCCCCCTCCCCTCTTCTTACTAGCCCCTCCCCTCTTCTTACTCCCCCCTCCCCTCTTCTTACTCCCCCCTCCCCTCTTCTTACTCCCCCTCCCCTCTTCTTACTCTCCCCCTCCCCTCTTCTTACTCTTCCCCTCCCCTCTTCTTACTCTCCCCCTCCCCTCTTCTTACTCTCCCCCTCCCCTCTTCTTACTCTCCCCCTCCCTTCTTCTTACACCCCCCCCACTCTCCCCCTCCCCTCTTCTTACTCTCCCCCCTCCCCTCTTCTTACACCCCCCTCCCCTTACTCTCCCCCTTCTTACTCACCCCCCTCCCCTCTTCTTACTCCCCCTCCCCTCTTCTTACACCCCCCTCCCCACTCTCCCCCTCCCCTTACTGTCCCACCTCCCCTCTTCGTACTCTCCCCCCCTTTTCTTACTCCCCCTGCCCTTACTCTCCCCCCCTTCTTACTCTCCCCCCCTCTTCTTACTCTCCCCCCTCTTCTTACTCTCCCCCCTTCTTCCCCTCTTCTTACTATCCCCCCTTCTTCCCATCTTCTTACTATCCCCCCTCTTCCCCTCTTCTTACTCTCCCCCCCTCTTCTTACTCTCCCCCCTCTTCTTACTCTCCCCCCTTCTTCCCCTCTTCTTACTATCCCCCTCCCTTCTTCCTACTCCCCCTCCCCTCTTCTTACTCTCCCCCTCCCCTCTTCTTACTCTCCCCCTCCCTTCTTCTTACACCCCCCCCCACTCTCCCCCTCCCCTCTTCTTACTCTCCCCCCTCCCCTCTTCTTACACCCCCCTCCCCTTACTCTCCCCCTTCTTACTCTCCCCCCTCCCCTCTTCTTACTCCCCCTCCCCTCTTCTTACACCCCCCTCCCCACTCTCCCCCTCCCCTTACTCTCCCACCTCCCCTCTTCGTACTCTCCCCCCTTTTCTTACTCCCCCTGCCCTTACTCTCCCCCCCTTCTTACTCTCCCCCCCTCTTCTTACTATCCCCCCTCTTCCCCTCTTCTTACTCTCCCCCCCCTCTTCTTACTCTCCCCCCTCTTCTTACTCTCCCCCCCTCTTCCCCTCTTCTTACTCTCCCCCTCCCTTCTTCCTACTCCCCCTCCCCTCTTCTTACTCCCCCCCTCTTCTTACTCTCCCCCTCCCCTCTTCTTACTCTCCCCCTCCCCTCTTCTTACTAACCCCTCCCCTCTTCTTACTCCCCCCTCCCCTCTTCTTACTCCCCCTCCCCTCTTCTTACTTCCCCCCTCCCCTCTTCTTACTCCCCCCTCCCCTCTTCTTACTCCCCCCTCCCCTCTTCTTACTCCCCCCTCCCCTCTTCTTACTCTCCCCCTCCCCTCTTCTTACTCTCCCCCTCCCCTCTTCTTACTCTCCCCCTCCCCTCTTCTTACTCTCCCCCTCCCTTCTTCCTACTCCCCCCTCTTCTTACTCCCCCCTCTTCTTACTCCCCCCTCCCCTCTTCTTACTCTCCCCTCCCCTCTTCTTACTCTCCCCCTCCCTTCTTCCTACTCCCCCCTCTTCTTACTCCCCCCTCTTCTTACTCCCCCCTCCCCTCTTCTTACACTCCCCCCTCCCCTTACTCTCCCCCCTCCTCTCTTCTTACTCTCCCCCTCCCCTCTTCTTACTAACCCCTCCCCTCTTCTTACACCCCCCTCCCCACTCTCCCCCCTCCCCTCTTCTTACTAACCCCTCCCCTCTTCTTACTCCCCCCTCCCCTCTTCTTACTCCCCCCTCCCCTCTTCTTACTCCCCCCTCCCCTCTTCTTACTCCCCCCTCCCCTCTTATTACTCCCCCCTCCCCTCTTCTTACTCCCCCTCCCCTCTTCTTACTCCCCCTCCCCTCTTCTTACTCCCCCTCCCCTCTTCTTACTCTCCCCCTCCCCTCTTCTTACTCTCCCCTCCTCTCTTCTTACTCTCCCCCTCCCCTCTTCTTACTAACCCCTCCCCTCTTCTTACACCACCCCTCCCCACTCTCCCCCTCCCCTCTTCTTACTAACCCCTCCCCTCTTCTTACTCCCCCCTCCCCTCTTCTTACTCCCCCCTCCCCTCTTCTTACTCCCCCCTCCCCTCTTCTTACTCCCCCTCCCCTCTTCTTACTCTCCCCCTCCCCTCTTCTTACTCTCCCCCTCCCTTCTTCTTACACCCCCCTCCCCACTCTCCCCCTCCCCTCTCCCCTCTTCTTACACCCCCCTCCCCACTCTCCACCCATCCCCTTACTCTCCCCCCTTCTTACTCTCCCCCCTCCCCTCTTCTTACTCCCCCTCCCCTCTTCTTACACCCCCCTCCCCACTCTCCCCCTCCCCTTACTCTCCCACCTCCCCTCTTCGTACTCTCCCCCCTTTTCTTACTCCCCCCTGCCCTTACTCTCCCCCCCTCTTCTTACTCTCCCCCCTCTTCTTACTCTCCCCCCCTTCTTACTCTCCCCCCTCTTCTTACTCTCCCCCCTTCTTCCCCTCTTCTTACTCTCCCCCCTCTTCCCCTCTTCTTACTCTCCCCCCTCTTCTTACCCCCCTCCCCTCTTCTTACCCCCCTCCCCTCTTCTTACCCCCCTCCCCTCTTCTTACCCCCCTCCCCTCTTCTTACTCCCCCCTCCCCTCTTCTTACTCCCCCCTCCCCTCTTCTTAGTCCCCACCCCCTTCTTCTTAGTCCCCACCCCCTTCTTCTTACCCCCTCCCCTGTAGCGTGGCCGAGCTCCTCTCTGGTCCGCGGTGCCCGGCCGGAGTGATGGGAAGGTGTACGCTCAGTGTGCACTTCCTGTCAGTCCGGCCGGTTGCAGAAAACAGAAACTCTGTGCGGAACAGGAGTTTCTGTTTCCTGTAACCGGCCGGACTGAAAGGAAGTGCACACTGAGCGTGCACCTTCCCATCACTCCGGCCGGGCGCCGCGGTCCGGAGAGCAGCTCGGCCACGCTACAGGGGAGGGGAGGGGAGATGATGTGCTGCAGCCGCCTGAGGCTCTTTACAGAGCGCTCATGCGGCTGCAGTATTTAAAGGGCCGGCCCGCCGCGGCCAGTCTTAAAATAATTTAGGGCGGCCTGGGGGGCAATTGCCTCCCTGCCCCCCGGCCCAGCCTGCTCCTGTCAAGGATATACTTGTCCAACAACAGACTATCTGCCCTACCCAGATTGGATTTTTATTGGCATGTATTCATTTTGTGTTAACCAAGAATTTTTTTTGGTTCAATTCTACGTTCTTTTTACAGCTATGTGCTGACGCCATGGGGACGAGGTTCGCTCCTAGTTTTGCCAATCTGTATGTGTCTCATTGGGAGGCTTTGTGCATACGGTTGGGACCTCAGCTGGGGGGGGGAGCCTCGTCCTCTGGCGAGGCTACATAGATGATGTACTTATTATTTGGGAGGGCGATGAAAAAAGTTTGGAGATGTTCATTAAGAACATTAACTCTAATCAATATAATTTGAAATTTACTTCAAATATACATAAAGAGACCATTGATTTTTTTTTGGACTTGACCTTATACGTCGAAATGGGATTACTTAATACAAAAACTTTTTTTTAAGAAAACTGATTGCAATACAGCCATTAAAAAAACTAGCCTGCATCATCCCACTTGGCTAAATAATGTCCCCAAAGGGCAAATAACTCGGATGCGAAGAAACTGCTCTAATATTCACATTTTTGAAGAACAGTCACAGATATTCTGAAAAAGGATATAATATAGAACAAATGGAAAAGGAAATTACACACATAAAAAGAAGAGACCGTTCAGAATTTTTAGTCGATAATAAATTAAAAATTAAAAGAGCGAACACTCATGTAGAATTTGCATTTATCACTAAATACAATACACATGCTAAAAAAAAATAGAGGCTGCAGTATGTGTGTAAGTAGGATAGTGGCTGTAGTGTGTGTGGGGGGGTAAGGGTTGTAGAAACAGGGCAGGTGGACTGTGGTGGGCCCAGGGGGCAGAGGGGCGGTGGTGGACGCAGGGGGATTGTAGAGGGAGCAGGGGAAAAGGGGCTTTAGTGGGGGCAGGGAGGGAATAAATCTTGGATGGGAACATTGGGGTGGTGGGCCCATTAAACAGATGGGCTGTGGTGGGTGCATGGGGCATAGAAGCTGTAGTGGGTAAAATGGGTACAGGGAGGGATTGTCTAAGGTATAGGGACTGTGGTGGGTGCAGGAAGATGTTGGGGCTGTGGTGGGTGCAGGAAGATGTTGGGGCTGTGGTGGGTGCAGGAAGGTGTTGGGGCTGTGGTGGGTGCAGGAAGGTGTTGGGGCTGTGGTGGGTGCAGGAAGGTGTTGGGGCTGTGGTGGGTGCAGGAAGGTGTTGGGGCTGTGGTGGGTGCAGGAAGGTGTTGGGGCTGTGGTGGGTGCAGGAAGGTGTTGGGGCTGTGGTGGGTGCAGGAAGGTGTTGGGGCTGTGGTGGGTGCAGGAAGGTGTTGGGGCTGTGGTGGGTGCAGGAAGGTGTTGGGGCTGTGGTGGGTGCAGGAAGGTGTTGGGGCTGTGGTGGGTGCAGGAAGGTGTTGGGGCTGTGGTGGGTGCAGGAAGGTGTTGGGGCTGTGGTGGGTGCAGGAAGGTGTTGGGGCTGTGGTGGGTGCAGGAAGGTGTTGGGGCTGTGGTGGGTGCAGGAAGATGTTGGGGCTGTGGTGGGTGCAGGAAGATGTTGGGGCTGTGGTGGGTGCAGGAAGATGTTGGGGCTGTGGTGGGTGCAGGAAGATGTTGGGGCTGTGGTGGGTGCAGGAAGATGTTGGGGCTGGGGTGGGTGCAGGAAGATGTTGGGGCTGGGGTGGGTGCAGGAAGATGTTGGGGCTGTGGTGGGTGCAGGAAGATGTTGGGGCTGTGGTGGGTGCAGGAAGATGTTGGGGCTGTGGTGGGTGCAGGAAGATGTTGGGGCTGTGGTGGGTGCAGGAAGATGTTGGGGCTGTGGTGGGTGCAGGAAGATGTTGGGGCTGTGGTGGGTGCAGGAAGATGTTGGGGCTGTGGTGGGTGCAGGAAGATGTTGGGGCTGTGGTGGGTGCAGGAAGATGTTGGGGCTGTGGTGGGTGCAGGAAGATGTTGGGGCTGTGGTGGGTGCAGGAAGATGTTGGGGCTGTGGTGGGTGCAGGAAGATATGGGGGACTATGGTGTGGGTAGGAAGATATGGGGGACTATGGTGTGGGTAGGAAGATATAGGAGATGAGGTGGGGGCATGAAGGGCATAGGGGCAGTACAAAATATCTAGAATGAGCTTACCTGTACTGTCTGTCAGGCTGTTGCTCCTTATTTTCCAGGTGCTCTGCAGGACAGGGCAGGAAGTAATGTCACTTCCCAACCCCCAGGCCTTGCCTCTTACCCCTCACAGAGAGCACCGCACAGGGGGAGGAGACCTGGCAGCAAAACTGAACACTGATCTCATTGAGAAGGTAAGGGGTGGTCACTTACAGTACAATAGGCTTCAGGGTCTACTGCAATCTATTTATGTGATATGTCAAGAATTATTTTCAAATCTCCCCAGACAGAGCATGACTGTTCAACCAGGCCCCTGACTCCCATGTTCTATGACTGATTTGCCCTAGTGGTCAGTTCGCTCCTGCCTCTGTCAGCTGTGGCCATATTTAGGGTCCCCAGATTTTTTGATAAGCTACAGTGCTGAAATTCAGCAGAGAATCAGCCCTTTCAAATCTATAGAGAACCCTGCAGCTGAGCGATCAAGCTCAGCCACAATGATTCCCTCAGTGGACAGACCCTGGAGAGTTTCACTCCAGGTCCCAGTGTTATTTTAACCATTTCTGTGCATTTCTAGTTGCCCAGCACCAATCACAATGCATTGAGCATGATATTTTCAATGTAATAGATATCAGCCTGTCTTACTTGAAATAGCCAGTAGATGGCAGCAACACACCACTCCTGATATTAGCACATAGAAAACCTTGGGTTAAGGATTAGAGTTAGGGCTAAAATCATGGTTTAGGTTTAGAATATGTATTAGGTTTATATTTAAGACTGGGTTTAGAATCAATTTTAGAATTAATTTGAAACAGTTTGTAGTTTCTCTGACTGCAGCCAGGTTGTGATTTAAGCCACTCACTCAGTTGTGAGTGAGTTACCAAGAAATTACAGTTCCCTTTCAAATACAATTACACATAAGTATTTAAATAGCAAGGTGATGCCTTATAATTTAACCAGACACGCTGCATAGGACTTTTCTTCAAGTCTCAACTAAGCAGATGTGATCTGCTTAAGCTGTAAGCTTGTCCATAAACTTCAAATTAAACCCCATTTAACGAGGCTGCTGGATTCAGCTAACTCAGATATAAAATATTCTCCTTTGAGCAATATACTAAAGGAAATATTCCAGCACTCTGATAGTTAGAGAACTGTTATTTGGGTAACAAATGTGATTTGATTACAACTAAAATAGAAAACTGTTGGTGAATATGTAATTGTGATCGTTTTATCATTAGATCCTTAACCCTTTAAAGGACCACTCTAGGCACCCAGACCACTTCAGCTTAATGAGGTGGTCTGGGTGCCAGGTCCTTCTAGGGTTAACCCATTTTTTCATAAACATAGCAGTTTCAGAGAAACTGCTATGTTTGTGAATGGGTTAAGCCTTCCCCCTATGTCCTCTAGTGGCTGTCTCATTGACAGCCGCTAGAGGCGCTTGCGTGCTTCTCACTGTGATTTTCACAGTGAGAGCACGCCAGCGTCCATAGGAAAGCATTGAGAATGCTTTCCTATGTGACCGGCTGAATGCGCGCGCAGCTCTTGCCGCGCGTGCGCATTCAGCCAACGGGGAGAAGAAGAGGCGGATCGGAGGAGGAGAGCAGGAGG
This sequence comes from Pelobates fuscus, assembly GCF_036172605.1. Lineage (NCBI taxonomy): Eukaryota > Metazoa > Chordata > Amphibia > Anura > Pelobatidae > Pelobates > Pelobates fuscus. The sequence goes on along the minus strand of NC_086328.1, from coordinate 107,905,575 downwards.
AGATCTCTCCGCCCAGCGCTGGAAAAAGGTACGTTTTTACCCCTTTCCCCTTTCCAGAGCCGGGCGGGAGTGGGTCCCTGAGGGTGGGGGCACCCTCAGGGCACTCTAGTGCCAGGAAAACGAGTATGTTTTCCTGGCACTAGAGTGGTCCTTTAAGGACACATGACATGTGTGACACGTCATGATTCCCTTTTATTCTAGAAGTTTGGTCCTTAAGGGGTTAAAGGATCACTATGGTGTCAGGAAAAGCGGTTTTCCTGACATTAAGGTGCCCTAAGGGTGCCCTCACCCTCAGGGTCACCCTCCCGTGGCGCTGAAGGGGATAAAACCCCTTCAGCAGCTTACCTTATTCCAGCGCCGGGCTCCCTCGGCGCTGGTGACCTCTCCTCCCCCGCCGACGTCAGCTCCCCCGTCCGACGTCAGCGGATCCGAATGCGCATACGCGGCAAGTGCCGCGCACGCATTCAAAGTGCCCATAGGAAAGCATTTCTCAATGCTATCCTATAGACCAGTGGTAGTCAACCTTTTTTTACCTACCGCCCACTAATGCAACTTTTTGGTTGAAAAAATTTCCTTACCGCCCACCAGTTTTCGCGCAAATGCAGAATATTTTTTAGAAAGGAGGGTGTTTTACAAAAAATAAATGTACGTACATTTATCTTTTTATTTCTACTTAATGCAGGTTTATAAGGTTTTTAACTTTATAAAGTTTAATGAGAAAACAATAAAGTAAATTGAAATTACCTTTACTAGTGATTAATGAGATCCTTGAGGTTGATGCTGCGAGACTAAATATTTGATATCTGGTTCGATTTTCGTAAGGAACAAACGAAGGTCTCTTTCAGTGATATTCAGACGACTTCTCTGTTTGCGCATAATAGGATTTCTCATATTATCTCTCTATGATTTTTCTTGTGCGTCAGCTCATCTCCTCTCCCTCCTCAATTCCCCTCCCCACCTTTTTTTTCCCCTTTTTTCTATTTTTTAACCTTCCTTGTAGCAATGCCCAGTAGGAAGGCTGAGCTAGGTAGCCCACTTACTATATAGTCCACTATAACAGACAGACACACGTACAAGACACACGTACAAGACACACGTACAAGACACACGTACAAGACACACATACAGACACACGTACAAGACACACATACAGACACACATACAGACACACATACAGACACACACACGACACACACACGACACACACACGACACACATACATACACACACATGACACATACATACACACACGACACACACATACACACACACACACACGACACATACACATACATACACACACACGACACATACATACACACACACGACACATACATACACACACACAACACATACACACACGACATACATACACACACACAACACATACATACACACGACATACATACACACACACAACACATACATACACACACACAAATACAGACACATAGATACACAAATACAGACACATAGATACACACACATGACACATACAGACACACACACACGCATACATACATACATACACACACGACACACACACACACACACACACACATACACACACAAATACAGACACAGATACACACACACACGACACATACAGACACACACGACACACACACACAGACACACATACATACACATACACAAGACACACACGACACATACAGGAACACAGACAGACACACATACACACAAGACACATACATACAGACACACACAAGACACACATACCAACAGACAGTCACACATACATACACACACACAAGACACACATATATACAGACACACAAGACATACATACAAAGACACACACACACACACACACACATTATATTTAAGTCACCCTCCTGTTTCCTACCTTTTAGATTCAGGAGGGTGACTTTCCCTGGGGTCCAGTGGTGGCTCAGGTGGATGGGAGTCAGAGTTCCCACTCTGACTCCCTGGTCTTCCTCCCGCGCGGCTCTCAGGGTTAGCTGGGAGGAGTGACGTGCGGTCACTTCCTCCCAGCTCTGCGATGTCATCACAGGGGGCCCGGTCGCGCTGTTAAAGCGCCCAGCGCTGACCGGGCCCCCTCACAATCCACATCCATCGGGTGGCCCTGACAGCATGGGCCACCCGATGGACCCCTCCATATGCAGCCCCGGCGGTTTGCCGCCCCTGCCGGAGCCGCAATTTGTCACGGCGGTACCCAGTCGCAGGGGTACCGCCGGCTCGCACCCGCCCGCCCGTCCGCCCGGTCGTCAGGTCGTCAAAACCTGGAAATCCCTACCGCCCACCTGAAATCCTAAAACGCCCACTAGTGGGCGGTAGGGACCAGGTTGACGACCCATGCTATAGACGCTCTGCATGATGGAGGAATAATATGCCTCCAGCGTTGCAGATGCACCTCTAGTGGCTGTCCGGAAGACAGCCACTAGAGGTTGGCTTAGCCCCAAATGTAAACATATCATAGGCGTGCGCAGCCTGTTGCATTAGGGTGTGCACCCTAAAGCACAAACACACACGCCGCGTGTATATGTATTTTTATATACACATACACACACATACATATACATACATATATATATAAACATATATAAACATACATACAAACATATATATATATACAAATACAAATATACGTAGGTGCAGTGTGTGTGATTGTGAGCGGTACAGTGTGTGTGATTGTAAGGGGTACAGTTTGTGTAATTGTGAGGGATTCAGTGTGTGTGGGGTGCAGTGTGTATGATTGTGAGGGGTGCACTGTGTGGTCGACAGGGGTTAGGAGGGTGGAGGGGCAGCGACAGGGGTTGGGGGGGTAGAGGGACAGGAGGTGGGGGGTGGAGGGGCAGTGACAGGAGGTAGCGGGGGTAGACGGTTAGTGACAGGGGTTAGGGGGTAGAGGGGTAGTAACAGGAGTTAGGGGGTAGAGGGGTAGTGACAGGGGTTAGGGGGGTAGAGGGGTAGTGACAGGGGTTAGAGGGGTAGTGACAGGGGTTGGGGTAGTGACAGGATTTAGGGGGTAGAGGGGCAGTGACAGGGGGTGGGGGGGAGTGGAGAGGCAGTGGCATGGGTTGGGGTGGTAGAGGGGCAGTGAGAGGGGTTAGAGGGGTAGTGACAGGGGTTAGAGGGGTAGTGACAGGGTTAGGGGGGTCGTGACAGGGGTTAGGGGGGTCGTGACAGGGGTTAGGGGGGTCGTGACAGGGGTTAGGGGGGTCCTGACAGGGGTTAGAGGGGTCGTGACAGGGGTTAGAGGGGTCGTGACAGGGGTTAGAGGAGTCGTGACAGGGGTTAGAGGGGTAGTGACAGGGGTTAGAGGGGTAGTGACAGGGGTTAGAGGGGTAGTGACAGGGGTTAGAGGGGTAGTGACAGGGGTTAGAGGGGTAGTGACAGGGGTTAGAGGGGTCGTGACAGGGGTTAGGGGGTAGAGGGGTAGTGACAGGGGTTAGAGGGGTAGTGACAGGGGTTAGAGGGGTAGTGACAGGGGTTAGGGGGGTAGAGGGGTAGTGACAGGGGTTAGAGGGGTAGTGACAGGGGTTAGGGGGTAGTGACAGGGGTTAGAGGGGTAGTGACAGGGGTTAGGGGGGTAGTGACAGGGGTTAGGGGGGTAGTGACAGGGGTTAGGGGGGTAGTGACAGGGGTTAGGGGGGTAGTGACAGGGGTTATGGGGGTTGTGACAGGGGTTAGGGGGGTAGAGGGGTAGTGACAGGGGTTAGAGGGGTAGTGACAGGGGTTAGGGGGGTAGAGGGGTAGTGACAGGGGTTAGAGGGGTAGTGACAGGGGTTAGGGGGTTAGAGGGGTAGTGACAGGGGTTAGAGGGGTAGTGACAGGGGTTAGGGGGGTAGAGGGGTAGTGACAGGGGTTAGGGGGGTAGTGACAGGGGTTAGGGGGGTAGTGACAGGGGTTAGAGGGGTAGTGACAGGGGTTAGGGGGTAGGGGGGTAGTGACAGGGGTTAGGGGGGTAGTGACAGGGGTTAGGGGGTAGAGGGGTAGTGACAGGGGTTAGAGGGGTAGTGACAGGGGTTAGGGGGGTAGTGACAGGGGTTAGGGGGTAGTGACAGGGGTTAGGGGGGTAGTGACAGGGGTTGGGGGGGTAGTGACAGGGGTTAGGAGGGGTATGGGGGCAGAGGCAGGGTGGGGGGCAGTGAGTGACAGGGGACAGAGGGGGGGTTAAATACCTGCCCTGGTGGTCCAGTGGGCGCCCTCTCTCTTCAGTCTGCAGCTCCGCCGGGAGTGAGCTGCAGACCACATGGTGAGTCTCGCGATCTCCAGGCAGAGCGTTGCCGCGGCAACGCTCTGACAGGCTGGAGATCGCGAGACACCTCAGTCTGCAGCTCACTCCCAGCGGAGCTGCAGACTGAGGCCGGATCTCCATCTGGGCAGACGGACTGGAGGGGCCTCTCACCCGGCGGCATTGTGGGCAAGCCGCCGGGCCCCCTCCTGTGTCGGGTCCTCGGTCATAGACCGAGGACCCGACATGTCAGTCTGCCCAGAGGCAGTGCAGCACGGAGGTGTGATTAGGGTGTGCCCAGGCACACCCGGCACACCCCATGCGCACGCCTATGAAACATATCAGTTTCTCTGAAGATGCTATGTTTGCATCTGAAGGGTTAAAACCTGAGGGACCTGTCACCCAGACCACTTCATTGAGCTGAAGTGGTCTGGGTGACTATAGTGTCCCTTTAAAAACCTCATCAATTATTGCATTTTATAAACCTAGAATCTTTATGAGATACTCATTCTGAATTTCACTGAAATTCTAACCCAGTGAAGTGATATAGTGAGACAAAGTAGGGCCTGACTTTCTTTGACTCTGTAAGGAAATACAGAGTCAATCCTAACAGCTGTCACCAGTGACGGCTGCGGGGGGACTGCAGGATCCCCCATATACCTCAATGCTGTACTCTCACACATGCGCGAGAATACAGCAGTAATGTGAATTCCTGGAGGATAAAGAGGAGCAGATGGAGGAAGATGGCTGCACCCGTGAGGGACACATTCAGGGAAGTAAATCTCACTTTTACCTGCCCCCCAGCCACCTGACCCCAGGAATTCAGCAAAGTCCCAACACGTTGACAGTTTTAGAAACTTTATTACAATAGTTCTGATTACCACGCTACAAAGATTTTAATCGGCTATTGATGGTATTGTATAGTAATCTTCAAATTTAGCTCCAGTGCATTTCCTGACATTTTTTTTAAATGATTTAACAAAGCATTATAGATTGTAGGCAGACTATAACTACGTAGTTTATTATTTATAATTTTATTATTCAGGTGAAATCTATATTACTGATTTCTGCATGTGTATTTATTTATTTTTGCCAGAATCTGCAAACTATATTGGACTTGTCCAGTAGATATGTTGAAAGTCCCGGGTTGCCAGGTAAGATATGATCATTATCAGGTGTTGTGTGCTTGCTAATTATGTTTATTCAGTGATCGGTGACAATGCACAAGATTGGAGATGTTTTGTATTTAAACACTATGGTCCCCTAAACAACTTTAGCTTAAAGAAGCAGTTTTAGTGTATAGATCAGTCATAGGCAACCTTCGGCACTCTAGATGTTTTGGACTACACTTCCCATGATGCTTTGCCAGCATTACGTTATGGGTGTAAGAGCATTCTGGGGGATGTAGCCCAAAGCATCTGGAGTGCCGAAGGTTGCATATCCCTGGTATAGATCATGCCTCTCAGGTTTCACTGCTCAATTCACTGTCATTTAGGGGTTAAATCACTTTGTTTCTGTTTATGCAGCCCTAGCCACACCTCCCCTGGCTATGATTGACAGAGCCTGCATGAAAAAAAACTGGTTTCACTTTCAGTCAGATGTAATTTACCTTAAATAATTGTATCTATTTCTCTGTAAATTGAACTTTAATCACATACAGGAGGCTCTTGCAGGGTCTAGCAAGCTATTAACACAGCAGGGGATAAGAAAAACTAAATTAAACAGAACTTGCAATAAAGGAAGGATAAACGGTAGATGACTCTTTGCAGGAAGTGTTTGGGGAGGCTGTGCAAGTCACATGCAGGGAGGTGTAACTAGTGTTCATAAACAAAGTGAGACTGCAGGGGCATGATCTATACACCCAAACTGCTTCATTAAGCTAAAGTTGTTTGGAGACTTTAGTGTCCCTTTAAGAATGGACAATTTCTACTGAACCCAGTGAGTCTGATATTTTGTTAATTAAAGATCTGCTGGATTTTTATTATTTTGTCAGTTCATATATATATAGGGTTGGATATTCTCAGGACACACTACACTGTTCCTGTCTTGCATGACTTCTTTGTTTTTCTAGGATTTATTCCAATCCAAACCTGCACTTTATACCCCCTTCGCGATTACAAACGGTACAAGACAGGGATGCCCTCTCTCGCCCCTGCTCTTTATCCTAACATTAGAACCCTTTCTACAAGGCATAAGAGAAAACCCCCTTATACAAGGAATTCGAATAGACAATTCGGAATATAAAGTATCGGCCTTTGCCGATGACATCCTTTTCTCGATCATAAACCCCACACAATCTATCCCAAACATCCTCCAGGAAATGCAAACATATGGGGAACTCTCTAATTTCAAAGCCAACCTCACGAAATGCGAATTACTCCCAATCCAAACCACGCAAGTAATGGAAAACCAACTCAAAAATGACTTCCACTTCTCCTGGGCAGCAATTTCCATTAAATATCTTGGAATACACATTCCCCGACACTTATCCCAAACCTATCACTTAAACTTCCCACCATTATTGACAAACATAAATAGAGACCTGTCCAAATGGCGAAATTTGCAACACGGGTGGTTCGGCAGGTTGAATGTTCTTAAAATGAACGTCCTTCCACGTATTCTTTATCTTATACAGGCCCTGCCCATTCAAATCCCCAGAAAGTTCTTTGTCAACCTCAAAAAAACCTTCTCCTCCTACCTTTGGAAAGACACACACCCAAGGCTAGCATATCCCCTTCTTACACATACAAAACGCGATGGAGGTATTGGCCTCCCTGATATAGAAACGTATCACAAAGCCACCCATTTAGTGCGAATTTATGAATGGACCAAACAAACTCCCACTCATCAATGGGTCTCAATAGAGGAAGGCTCCCATCTGTACAATCCCCTGGCATGAAAGTGGGCGGTCACTCCTACTACACAAACAACATCCCACCATAACAGCCACGCTCAAAACATGGTCATCTGGACCAATCCGTCGTATAATAGCCCCTTTTCCCTCACCCTTATATCCATTAACTCACAACCCACTTTTACCGATTGATACCCCTCGCTGGTCACAACAAATTCAGGGGACAACCTCGTATCTAACACTACAAGATATCACACAAAACGATTTGATCAAGCCCATACGAGACACTCTACCTGACTCCACCCTAACTAGCACACACTGCTTGTTTCATAACCAAATCTGTCACTTTGTCCGCCACCTATCTCTCCTCCCTAAGGGAGCAAGGGACCTCACACACTTTGAAAGCTTATGTCAATCACACTCACTAAAGAAGAAAATCCTGTCGACAATGTATAAACTACTCCAGTCCAAACAATCCGACAAGCTCCCTTCATACATCCTCAAATGGTCATCGGAGTTACCGATTTCACTGTCTAACTCCCAATGGCAACAAATTAGGAATAGAATACATACATCGTCTCAAAATTTAGCAATTCAGGAAAGTAATTACAAGAGGTTGACCCGCTGGCACTACACCCCAACAAAACGTAACCTTATGCATAGGAACTGCACTGATAAGTGCTGGAGATGCATGCTTCCCAATGCTCACTCATCACACATGTGGTGGTCCTGCTCAGTCATATCTAAATTCTGGACACGTATCCACTCACTAACTCAAATTATCACGAAAATACAGTACCCTTGCGCCCCAGAACACATGCTGTTCCTGCTACCTCTTCCAAACAACACCATGGAAAAACCCAAGCTAAATTTACTCACACACTTGCTGCTCGCAGCCAACCTCTTGATCCCTATCCATTGGAAAAAAGCCGAAGCCCCTTCAATCAGAGAATGGATCCACAAAGTAGAATGCATTAGGCAGATGGAAGAAATTTCGGCTGCCTATCGCAGAAACATGACGACACACAAGCAGATATGGGAAAGATGGGTTACTTTCTTAGCTGAGGGACCTACGTCTCAGTCTTCTTAGTTGGGACTACCCTAAGGAAATCCCGGGACACTAAACCTATTTCCAAAATCTGTTAAATAACCAATACAGGATGTCTTTACACTAGAGTAAACACTTTCTACTCAAGGGTCTGGTTGGATTAAGTTGATCAAATTAACTTGACTTAATTGATATCCTTTTATATTATTCTGTACACTTGTAATCTATAGTCTCACAATCTAACACTAAACCACTTGCAGGCTACTGACCAATACGCAGAATCATCAAGCCGACTGCAAACCTAATTTTCTATTAGTAGTCAGCACGACTCAACTTTATTTGAGGCGAACTGGTGGATATATCTTATTATTTTATTATGTTAAACTTCTACACTTCTACAATTCTATATTTTTATGCTATTTAATACGGTCATTTACTTATATATATCTGGTCTTATACTCCCTGTTGTGCAATGTATACTTTTCAACACAATGTAATTGTAAAAATTCTTATGTGACACGTCTTCATCATCTTCGACTAGAATTGCCAAATGTATCTTTTTCATATGTAACCTTATAATTGGTAATGTACAACATTTATTTACTTAATAAAGAAAAATTTTGAAACTTAAAAAAAAAAAAAAAAAAAACCTGCACTTTATATAAATACGGTCATATCCAGAACCTAAAGGTTATTTCAATCAGAGCTGTATAAAAAAAATAGTATTTAATACCGAACCTGCACAAATACTATATAATCTATCAGGCTTATTCTCTAAACGTTTATTTTCACTTCAGTGCTTTGTTTCTAATAGAGAGCGTACATAGTTGTCAAGGTTAAAAAAAAGACTAAAGGCCATTAAGTACAACACAAAAGCCAATTATTGCATGCTGTTGATACAAAAAAAACCAATTGTAGTTATTTCCAATTATGCCACAAAAAGGGGGGGAAACCCTTCTTGACTCCAGAATGCCAATCTGATTTCTTCTTGGATCAGCAACCTGTTTATATATTAATTATCCTTGAATATTCTGTTTATTCAAATAAGCATGCAAGGCTTTTTAAAATTATCTGATAAAACAACCTCTTTCGGCAGAGAATTCCACAGCTTTATTGTTCTTACTGTAACAAACCCTTTTCTCTGCTGTAAGTGAAAACTCCTTTCTTCCAGTCTCAATGGATGACCTCTTGTCTGTTGTACATTCCTGCTATTGAACAGGTTAGCATATAGCGGTTTGTACTGACCCTGTATATATCTGTAATCTATACGATGAGCATACATTGCTTTGGTGCTTAGAATGTCAATGTTGTTTTTATAAATATATTTTTTATTAAGTATTTATCATCTTTTTAGTTGCGATCACAGTCAACAGTGAGACTCGCAGGTCTCTCAAATCATCTGACATTGTGTGGATGCGCAGATCCAGACATTGTTGTACACGTAATAGGATATATAGTATACCTAAGCCGGTTGACTCTTATCCGTAGTGTCCCTTGGGGTATAGGGATCTCCGTACATGTCATTGATAGAGTAAGCAGTGTACAGTGTAGAGTATCTGGTGCGTAGAGTTATTGGTCAACGGCATTCGTGTGTGCATTCCTAGTAGTGAATTTACGGGTCCCTACTATGGCTAAATAAGTGCTTTGCCTGGCGTCATTTGGCCTGTCTGTGGTTTCAATTGCGGTCATTTGTCTTCCGGTAATGCATTCGTAAGTAATGCCTATAGTAAATGTTCTGAGGGAGCGTGTCTATTTTGGATAGTTCAAGCGGCTACCCATTGGTATGTTAAAATGTATGTTATCGGGGCGGAGCCGACTGAGCAACTGAGAGGACGCATTTCTCGGAGCTCCGTCTCTGACTTATATAAAATCAGAGATTTATGGTGGAAATCGAGCCCAAAACCTCCCCACACACAACCCAAACACGGGCTGAAAGAACATGGGCAGGAAATCTAAGAAGGCAAAAGCCGAAAAAAGCCCCCACGGGAGGGACATTGGCGAGATGCTTCGGCTCTCGCAACAGGCCGCGTGGCCCAAAATGGCGCAGCAAGATGACCTCTCCTCCTACTCATCGGAAGATTTCACCTCCGAAATCCTGGAAGGTGCATCCTACAGGCCACCACCGGACAACAGACAGGTACCCCCAAAACCCGGGGACCCAGTCACTGCCGAACAAATCAAGACTATGCTGGCGGAACTCCGCAAAGATTTGGCGGCTGACATGGCCCACTATAGAAAGGCCATTGAAGGCGCCACGACAAAAATCACACAGCTAGAGGCCAGCTCAAGCACCCACGACACGAGGCTTCATGGGCTCGAACAGACAGTCACAGACCTGGTCAAATGGCAAACCGCTACCAATGACAGGCTTGATGCCATAGAGGACCAAAGGAGACGATACAATTTAAAGCTGAGGGGGATACCGGAGTCGGTAGGCCTGGATGACTTACCCCACTACATCAGGCGCCTACTCGAAGTCCTACTACCGCCGAAGCGGGTCAAAACCATAAAAATCGATGGCATGTTTAGGCTGCCGAAATCACCCCGAGCACCGCCAGCGGCAACGCCGGACCTCATACTGCGGTTCCAAACCCTGGCTGACAAGAACTCGCTCGCGACGGCACTGCGGGGTAAAACCCCCCTTATGTTTGAAGGGGCATCTCTGACAGCATTCCCAGATCTGACCAGGAACACAATAGCCTGGCGAAAAGCCCTACAACCCCTCTTGCACCAGCTTCGGGCCAAGGACATACCATACAGATGGGGCACTCCTCGTGCCGTATCATTCACCCTCAACGGGACCACATATAAGGCGCAAGACAAACAGGAGCTGGAAACTCACCTAAAAGCCACAGGTATTCTTCAAGCAGCACCTGCGTCCAGACGGAGCATAGCCCAAGTGAACCCAGATACCATCCGGGACTTTACCCCACGGAACCCCGCCAGGGCCTCCCCAGGAGGATCCCCCACTTGATGAGACACCAACGAGCCAACCAATAGTGACTTTCCTTTGCTTTACATTCCACCATCCATGCAGACGGAACGTCTCAAACAGTCAGAGACTCAATACCAGCAGAACCACCAAAACCTCTTTATAATGTTGTCTATTAATGTTTTTTTTTTTTAATGGTTTCTTTGATAATTTCTTTAGCATTCTCTTCTGTGTTTTCTATAATGCTCACACATAGTGAACCCAATAATGCTACCTCCGTACAACCCGCAACACCTAGTGGCTGCCACAATTAGACTGAGCAAACCGCCATGACATACCACGAATACTCACACAGGGCGGCAGAAGCCCGTCTAGCAACACCATCACCAGCCCGCATCACACTACGACATCCTCACCCCCCCCCCCCCCTGCCGACACACTGCGGACCACTTAGAGAGCGACTATCTCGAACAAAAGCAAAGGGGGTAGCCCTCAAGGGCAGACACATAGAGGGCAACACCGCGCACACTTCACCCTCACAAAGGGCACTAATGATACCAACACAGATTTTTCTTCGTTAAAGTTAACCTTACATTATAAAACTGTGCAATGTTATAACAGCCATATATGTTATAAATGTCACTTGACACGATGAATATGGACCGTTGTGGCCAAGAATGCATCATTGTTACCTTATGCACGCAAAAAATAAAGAATTGAAAAAAAAAAAATGTATGTTATCGTTATGTCAGCTGGTATCTCGAGGTGAGGGGATAGTTGCCTAAGTCCAGATTTCCTATCCATCATTGGGTAGGTTATATGTATGGCTGGAAGACAAATTATTGGAGCTATTAGTCTATAGTGCATGCTCTAGTTCAGGCATGTCCATCAACGTGATGGTGTTAGAAAGGGTGGCTTGTTAGTAGTTGCCGTGTCGCTATTGCGGTACCGTGTGACTGAATAAGATAAATGTCATAAATATGTCAGTATTACCTGGGACGTCCCAGGACCTGGAACCCGGGCACCTAGGAAGTCGAAAGGAACACACACAATCAAGTGTACTCTAGATAAACATACCCCCCCAATCAGGGCCGGTGCTTGGATTTTTAGGTACATAGGCGAAGATGTATTTTTCCTCCCCCCCCAAAAAAAATCTTCACCTATGTGCCTCTTAACCAGCCCCTCTCCCCTCCCTGACCATTAATGGTCCCTTGGTGCACCCCACACCCCTTTAGTGGTCACACTCCCCTTCCTGGTGTGTCAGTGTGTACAGAGTGTAGCGGAGCGGAGCGCGATACAGGAGCTTCAGTTTTCTGTACCAGGCCGAACCGACATGGAGTGCTCTCTCTGTGAGCACCTCCTGTCAGTCTGGCCAGGTACAGGAAACAGAAGCTCCTGTACCGCGCTCCGCTACACTCTGTACACACTGACAGTCACACACTCAATGACAAACACACAGACGTCACTGACAGACACAGACTCATTGATCTGACACACACTCATTCATTGACAGTGACAGACCCACACTGATTGACACTCATTGACAGACACACTGATAGTCACACACAGACTCAATGACAAACATACTCTCACTGATTTGACAGCCACACACTCATACACTGACAAACACACTCATCATACACTGACAGACACACTCATACACTCACATGCACACACAGACGCACACACACACGCTGTCACTCACAGACGCACACGCTGTCGCTCACAGACGCACACGCTGTCGCTCACAGACGCACACGCTGTCGCTCACAGACGCACACGCTGTCGCTCACAGACGCACACGCTGTCACTCACAGACGCACACGCTGTCACTCACAGACGCACACGCTGTCACTCACAGACGCACACGCTCACGCTGTCACTCACAGAAGCACACACTCTGTCACTCACAGAAGCACACTCTGTCACTCACAGACGCACACTCTGTCACTCACAGACGCACACTCTGTCACTCACAGACACACACTCTGTCACTCACAGACGCACACTCTGTCACTCACAGACACACACGCTCACGCTGTCACTCACAGAAGCACACACTCTGTCACTCACAGACGCACACTGTCACTCACAGACGCACACTCTGTCACTCACAGACGCACACTCTGTCACTCACAGACGCACACTCTGTCACTCACAGACGCACACTCTGTCACTCACAGACGCACACTCACACACACACACACACACACACAGACACATACACTCACACACACACAGACACATACACACAGACACATACAGACACATACACACAGACACATACATACACTCACACACAGACATACTCACACACACACAGACACATACACTCACACACACACTCACACACATACACTCACACACACACTCACACACATACACTCACACACACACTCACACACATACACTCACTTATTATTTTATAAATACATATTTTCCACCCAGCCTCCCTACCTGGAGAGCTGGTGTGGATGATGAATCCTTCCCTGGGGTCCAGTGGGGCTGCTGGGCGGCGTGCGGCTGTGCTGAGATCAGACGCGGCGAGGGAGCTCTAACCTCTCTGCTCTGCTCCCTCGCGCGCTGCCTGTCTGCTGATACCGCGGGAGCCGGAATATGACGTCATATTCCGGCTCCCGCGGTATCAGCAGACAGGCAGCGCGCGAGGGAGCAGAGCAGAGAGGTTAGAGCTCCCTCGCCGCGTCTGATCTCAGCACAGCCGCACACAGCACCGGGGGCCGAGATGGTGGCCCGGCAGGAGGGAGAGCTTCCCTCCTGCCGGTCACTGAAATCTTGCGCCCCCAGAGCCCGTGCGCCCTAAGGCCTTATGGACGCGCCGGCCCTGCCCCCAATGCGTTCACACACAATGTAAGGCGACCACCTTAGATCGTTTGAGATGATCTCACACATAGCGACCGATATAGAGATGGCACACCTTGGGGACAATGTATTAAGACCTAAGCAACGCTCGAGCTCTGTCGTAAGTAATTCTAGTGGTGATAGCACCCATATAAACACACAAAGCGGCAACCCGCCGACCCCCACGAAATAGAGTTAGAACGTAACAGGGCACTAACGTATGATCCCTAATTTAGAAGGTAACTGCGTCCTATGCCTCCTCATGGTGACGTAACCGGACTTACGAACCCTACCCCTGAATAGGTATGCTTGCCGTTGATCCTATATTCCATACACTACGAATGTCTCCTATTGAAGTACTTCCTGTTTATCTTGTTGATTTACGCATGCTATGCTAAATCGTCTCGATTTGCGCATCCACCAATGCTTTTTCATACTCTACGAACGTTGTTTTATGGGCCTGCGAGCCTCATAATCTGATTTCTACATTTCTACCTCTTAATAAAACGAGATTTACAAAAATAAATAAATAAATAAATGTCAGTATTTTGAAAATCAGAGCGACTGTACATCGTAATCGCAACTTGCGCTTGGGAATATGCTTGGGGAGGATTGTATCGTTTTTTTTTAAGTGTATGTATCGTTACTTCGTGGTGTTATGATTCCGAACATTATAAACCGGTAACAATGGAACTTTCAAAACAGCGAGGCTCGCAGGCCTCCATAAATGTTAACAATCGCGAAAACATGTAGTTAGTACTTGAATGTGTCATTAACTATCTGGTCGTCGTGTCGTCATTCTCTGTTGGCGTTGCGTATTGGGCTTCTGGATATGTGTACCGGTCTAGGTAGGTGGTATGGTGTCCTTTATAATGGCTGTGTGTGTGTGTGGTTAGCCTTCGTCTGTTGACATCTATGCCGTTCTAGTGAGATGTGTTGTGTTGTGTGGTATGTGGGGGTGAGTGGTTGGTTTTGGAGGGTTTTTCCTTGCGTGTTTGTGGCTCATTGTTGATTGAAGTGGACGCGTGGGTATGGTTTCCATGTGTATTGTGTTAGTAATGGGTGTGGAGTCCCTGTAAGTCTAGTGGTTGAGGTAGTCTTAGGAGGCGTGTGGTTGAGTGCCATAATGGTGTTTTTCTAGTGTGTCTTGGTGTTTTTTAGTCGTCATGTCGGTCTGAACTTGAGTGCGCGGCATCTTTTGTGTGGCTGCGAGAGTGTGTGTTTGTGTGGTGTCTGTGTGGTATAACGTTTTTGAAGTGTACGTGATGTGGGTGTCTGTGGAGGTTGGTTTATGCTGTTGCGTATGTGACTGTGTGTGGTGTAGTGGGGTGGGGAAGTTATGGGGGTACTGGGCATGCAGGGTGCAGTGGGAGTAGCTCTGTCCCCGCCACCGTCGACCGCATCCCCCCGGTCCCCGCTTGCCGTGTATATTATCCAGGGCTGCCATTTGTCTACATGTTATGTGAGAGTTTCCATCAGGGTCGCGCGCATTTCTTCCGCGGCTCTGATTTCTTCCACTCTGGTAAGCCATTGTTCCATCGTGGGGGCTTGAGTTCGTTTCCATAGTCAATGTTGTTTTTTTGTATTTTTTTTTTTATGTAGTAAGAAATGTATTAAGCTGTGCAGCTGAACATGGTGACAATGAGTAATTATTCAGCTGCAGTCACTACAAATATACACTTTAAAATTATGTCATTTAGTAGTTCAGTTAAAAAAAAATGTTAAACCTCTTTAATAGTTTGAGTTAAACACACTGCATATTTTTATCTTTATATAGGTGTGTAATTATGTTTGGCATGTCACTAAGATGAATTCAGGTCAATTACGATCAAAGCTATAAAGAATTTTGTTGCCTTATTTTTGCTGTCAGTTTGTGTACAATCCAGCAGAGAGCAGTGCAGTACAGAACATGTTCTTATATCGCTGTGAATGTAGACTAGTTGTTACAATTATACGCAGAATGAAGGGTTAATTAAGAGGAAAAGTTGCATTTCTGATTTTGTAATTTTTCGTTTTTTTTTAAAACACTAGTGAAATGTTCTCAGAAGTAAAATATGATAAAAATCTAATGTTTTTATTTACATTTTTAGTTCCCACAAATTCAGTAGCGCTGTATATGTTGTGTTAAGACAATAACGTAACATGACGCACAAAAATTTAATTGAGCTTTGATGACTCTACCTACGGTCTCATTCAGAGGACCCGGAAAATCTGCCTACTGATTCAGGTAGTCATTTTGATCACGTTCTTGTACGTTGCATCCTTTCTCATTGGTGATTTTGCATTTGCAGACAGTTTGTGGGCCACTTGCCATTGGCTAGTTATTCTAAGTTTGACTCCATCATGTTATTTGTTATTTTAAGTCAATGAGATGGGGATTAAGATAAAAAGTTAAACTAATGGGATTACGTGAAGTGTTAAGAAGACCTGGATCCCTCCTGCAATTATTGACTTGTTGGTTGGACCCTTGACTTAATAGCCACCTTCCTTTATAGTCTAATAGTGGCCACTGGATCATTGTAGGTTTAGGTAATGGTCCTTACTGTTACTGTGCTATTAAGAAGACATCATTGGACATGTTCTTCCATATGTTTACTAAGGGCTTAGTTACCCCATAGCTTGCCAGGTACTGTGTATAACCATATTACCATCGTCTTGTCCCCGGAGGAAAGCGCTAAGTTCCTTCCAAAATCTTTACCTTCTACCATACCATTTACTGAGGTTAGAAGAGAAGGAGAACTGGTGTTCACTCATTGTTGATTGCAATAAAGAGTCTACTAGTATGTCTGTAAACCAACACTTGGCGTGTTTCAGAGTTGGTGGTGGGGATTGCTGTTCTTGGCTTAAAATCAAAGGCAACTTTAGACTCCTGCAGAAATTCATTGAACACGCCTAAAACTCACGCTTCAGTTAAATTCTCAGAAATAAATCAATACTATGATTTTGGGGATCCATGTTCTACATTTAGTTTGCAAAAGATGTGAACGTTGGGCATCCTTTAACCCGGCCCGTGGTGATGTCCGTGGGGACTGGAATTCTTGAATTCAGTAACTTTCTGTGCCAAGCTGGGCAGAAGTAAACTCACAAAAGTTCTGCAACAAATTTTCTGTTGAAGAAACAAACTTCTGCAATACACATGCAGTGACAGGACTACCTGCCCATTATTAAAGGGGAACCATTATTTTAAAGGAAGTTACATCCCTGACTGAAACACAGAAAGGCACTGCTAACTTGTGTTAACATTTTTTTTTCTTATTATTCTTATGTCATGCCATTTAAATGCATTTTAAAGATTCGGAAATGAATATTGAAATCCAGTTTATTCCTGGCACAGCCAGGGCACATTGCATTGGAGAAGAAGAAACAGAAACATTGTTTCATTTCTCCTCTTCTCTGTATGCTTTCTCTATGCTGACTGCCAGATGCAAAGGGGCGGAGCTTATGACAATGATTAACAGGAAGCTAAGATGGAGGCGCCCAGTTCTAGGGTAAATACCATATCTAATAGAGATACCCGTATTTTTCGCTCCATAAGACGCACTTTTTTTCCCCTCAAAAGTGAGGGGAAATGTCTGTGCGTCTTATGGAGCGAATATGAAGCTTTACTTACCTGTCTTGTAGCGTTGGCCGGCAGCACAGGGCGCACCGCGGTACTGGAACTTGAATTTCAGGTTCCGGTTTCCGGCGGGACTGAAAGGAAGTGTGCACAAGCTGAGTGCGCACTTCCTTTCAGTCCCGCCGGAAACCGGAACCTGAAATTCAAGTTCCAGTACCGCGGTGCGCCCTGTGCTGCCGGCCAACGCTACAAGACAGGTAAGTAATTATGGGACAAGGGGAGGGGGACAGTATGGGATAGAAGAAAAGAATATGGGGAGGGGGGGATGAAGTCTATGGGGAGGGGGGGATGAAGTCTATGGGGAGGGGGGGATGAAGTCTATGGGGAGGGGGGGATGAAGTCTATGGGGAGGGGGGGATGAAGTCTATGGGGAGGGGGGGATGAAGTCTATGGGGAGGGGGGGATGAAGTCTATGGGGAGGGGGGGATGAAGTCTATGGGGAGGGGGGGATGAAGTCGAGGGAGGGGGGGATGAAGTCGAGGGGGGGGGGAGAGATGAAGTCTGAGGGGGGGGAGAGATGAAGTCTATGGGGAGGGGGGGGAGATGAAGTCTATGGGGAGGGGGGGGAGATGAAGTCTATGGGGAGGGGGGGGAGATGAAGTCTATGGGGAGGGGGGGGAGATGAAGTCTATGGGGAGGGGGGGGGAGATGAAGTCTATGGGGAGGGGGGGGGAGATGAAGTCTATGGGGAGGGGGGGGGAGATGAAGTCTATGGGGAGGGGGGGGGGAGATGAAGTCTATGGGGAGGGGGGGGGGAGATGAAGTCTATGGGGAGGGGGGGGGGAGATGAAGTCTATGGGGAGGGGGGGGGAGATGAAGTCTATGGGGAGGGGGGGGGGAGATGAAGTCTATGGGGAGGGGGGGGGAGGACAGGGGAGAAAAATAATATTCTGAACAAACTGTCCCATAGTAAGAAACACTATGGGACAGTTTGTTCAGAATATTTTTTTTCTGGGTTTCTTCCTCTAAAAACTAGGTGCGTCTTATGGTGAGGTGCGTCTTATGGAGCGAAAAATACGGTAAATACCATATCTAATTTTATTTTTAAAAAAAAAAGAATAAAAGTTGTTAATGAAACACTGTCATCATTTGAAAAAAAAAATCTTTACATTCATTTTCTTTATTTTATGCATATTGAAATTTTTGAAGAGGTCACAGTTTCTCACTCTCGGTTTCTGACAGCCATTTTTATGCACCTTTTGGTAACTCTGTCAATTATCTGATCCAATGCTCACTATTTTGCAAAATGGGGTGCTCTTCCTGCCTGCAGCATTTAAAGGGACACTATAGTCACCTGAACAACTTTAGCTTAATGAAGCAGTTTTGGTGTATAGAACATGCACCTGCAGCCTCACTGCTCAATCCTCTGCCATTTAGGAGTTAAATCCCTTTGTTTATAAACCCTAGTCACACCTCCCTGCATGTGGCTTGCACAGCCTTCCATAAACACTTCCTGTAAATAGAGCCCTATTTAGGCTTTCTTTATTGCAAGTTCTGTTTAATTAAGATTTTCTTATCCCCTGCTATGTTAATAGCTTGCTAGACCCTGCAAGAGCCTCCTGTATGTGATTAAAGTTCAATTTAGAGATTGAGATACAATTATTTAAGGTAAATTACATCTGTTTGAAAGTGAAACCAGTTGTTTTTTTCATGCAGGCTCTGTCAATCATAGCCAGGGGAGGTGTGGCTAGGGCTGCATAAACAGAAACAAAGTGATTTAACTCCTAAATGACAGTGAATTGAGCAGTGAAATTGCAGGGGAATGATCTATACACTAAAACTGCTTTATTTAGCTAAAGTAATCTAGGTGACTATAGTGTTCCTTTAATTTCAGACAACTCTGAAAAGCTACAGACAGTTGCAAATAAGAGAGCATTGTGTCAGATAACCGGCAAAACAGCTGAAGGTGCATAAAGATGGCTGCCGGAATGGGGGAGAGGTGAAGGTAATCAAAGTACAAAAAAAATTATGACACTATTTCTTTGAATTTAGGAGACATGTAAAAATCTTGGGAAGTGATCACTCCTCATTAATCTGTAATAATCTTTACCAAAAAAACATTGTCCTTGCAGTAATAAGGAATTAACCCTTCTGATACCACAAAACCTGCACATTGCCTTCTAACAGAAATGGCTGGGCAATGAAAGGATTGTTAAAGTAATTGTGTTTTTGGAAATGTTTTTGGCAGCAGCAGGCCCCGTTGGGACTGAAGAACTGCGGTAAAATGCTGTCTATCATGTATTCCCAAGTCAATGGGAGAAATGGATTCTGACCTTTTCATTCAGGAGAGCTTTCACCCCTTGAATAAACTCTATTGTCCCATTCTCGGGACAATACGGTCTCAGCTTAATGTAGATAAAATGGCTCAGTGCTTTCAGACACCCAAATCCTGGGTGGTAACCCTGTAACCATCCACAGAAAGCCTTCTATTCACCTCAACAGTTGGCAAATGAAGCTTTCAGTCGCTGTGTAATTAGTACTTAATGTTCTTCTTGGGAGAGAGTCAAATATAAGTATTTTTCCTAAAATTACAGAGAGTCTTTATATTAATTAAAAAACACAGAGATAACCAACATTGTGACGATAACACATGTAACCCCTGCTACATTCTAGCATAGAGAGGGCCCAAAATATTGACGTAAAATGTAAACAAAGCGAATACATTGAATCCACATCCAGTCAGTGATTAGCAGAAAATATTTTGTTAAAATGGAAATTCGAATATGTGCATTTTGTTGGCTGTTTAGCTTAGCTCCTAATAGCAATATATCTAATTTTAAAATTGTAGCCTTAGTATTAATCAAAATCTAGCTCCTGTATATTTTGGTTGACTTTTTATGTTTGTGCATTTTTATCTTCTACCAACGCTCCCTGCCCAGCCCATGCGGCCGAGGAGACCCCTATATCTCCCACATTTAGGATTTACAGACCATTGCAAGCAGCTTGCGCCCCCAATATCACACACTTTCTCCTGGAAGGAACCCACAGGGAAGTCTGTGCTGGAGTGGCTGCAACTTAACATGGGCATATTTTGCTGCCAAGGGCCCAATACTCTACCTACCTAGGCCACAAGCAAAATACAGCGTTTCTGGAAGCCACAAATACGCCATAACCAATGAGACCACAGACAAATAACGTCACAACAACCGACTGTATCCAGTTTAACTCACCTAGTGGTCCTCCCTGCTTGACCTTTCATGAATAATAATAATATATAAATAAATTGGGACATCTTCTTACTTATGTAGCGCACAATCTTCAGAAATGGGTGAAGCTTTATCTTAAATTCCATTTCAGTTGTCAATGTAACTTTCCTACAATCCATCTGTCAAAGGAATGATCCACCAGATGGCAAACTGCAGCCATCATGGAGACTGTGGAAAACAAAATGGCGGCTCCCTTATTTTGAGATGTATCTGAGAGGTGTTTAACAAAAGCCTTACTGAGCAATAAAAGCTTGACAAATACCCATCCTCCAGGCAATATAAAACATCTTACATTTACCCAGATGCGATCTGTAAATTATAAGACAAGTGCATATACAGGGACGGGGAGAAAAATTCGGCCCGGGCATTTTTTTTATCACAGCGGCCCACTAAGAAAGGGGGCGGGGCAGAGAGGGTGTGTTTCGTCATCACCAATGACAAACACGCCCCCTCTCAAAGTGAGCATGTTGGTTCAATGCTCTTCCAGGGCAGACCATGCACAGAGTTCTGCTAAAGAGCTCTAGCATAAGAAAAAAAAGTCCTGTATTTGTTCTGCACGGTGCAAGCAAATTTAATAACATGCTTGCACTGTGTTTCCTTACAACTTGTCTCTGGTGTCTCTATAAATGGATACCAGGAGACAAAAGGGCCAGGAAAGAGTATTGTGCATGTGTTTGGAGCCTGCTTGTGGGATTGCGTGTGTGTAGAGTGAGCTGATTGTGGTGTGGTATTGTGTAATAAGGTCGGTTTTAGTCGTGTTTTGTTTTTGGTGTAATGTAATGCATATGTGGCTAGGGGCTGTAGAGAATGTGTGTGTATAGGGGATGTAGTAAGTGTGTGCATACAGGCTATAGTGTGTGTGTGTATATAGGCGATGTAGTGTTTGTAGGGGTTGTAGTGTGTGTGTGTGTGTATATATACATATGTACATACATAATGTTCGTAAGTATTGTGTATGTGTGAGGGGTGCAGTGTGTGTAATGGATGCTGTGTGTGATGTGTGGGGGCTGTGTGTGATTTGTGTGAGGGTGCTGTTTATGATGTGAGGGTGCTGTGTGTGAGGGTGCTGTGTGTGAGGGTGCTGTGTGTGAGGGTGCTGTGTGTGAGGGTGCTGTGTGTGAGGGTGCTGTGTGTGAGGGTGCTGTGTGTGAGGGTGCTGTGTGTGAGGGTGCTGTGTGTGAGGGTGCTGTGTGTGATGGTGTGAGGGTGCTGTGTGTGATGGTGTGAGGGTGCTGTGTGTGATGGTGTGAGAGTGCTGTGTGTGAGGGTGCTGTGTGTGCTGTGTGTGATGGGTGTGGGAGTGCTATGTGTGAGAGGGCTGTATGAGATGGGTGTGAGGGTGCTGTGTGTGAGGGTGCTGTTTATGATGTGTGTGATGGATGCTGTGTGTGAGGGGTGCTGTGTGTGAGGGTGCTGTGTTTGAGGGGTGCTGTGTTTGAGGGGTGCTGTGTTTGAGGGGTGCTGTGTTTGAGGGGTGCTGTGTTTGAGGGGTGCTGTGTGTGAGGGTGCTGTGTGTGAGGGTGCTGTGTGTGAGGGTGCTGTGTGTGAAGGTGCTGTGTGTGAGGGGTGTGAGGGTGCTGTGTGAGAGGGCTGTGTGTGATGGGTGTGAGGGTGCTGTTTATGATGGATGCTGTGTTTGAGGGGTGCTGTGTGGGGGCTGTGTGAGGGTGCTGTTTATGGTGTGCTGAGAGTGCTGAGTGTGATGGGTGTGAGGGTGCTGGGTGTGAGGGTGCTGAGTGTGATGGGTGTGAGGGTGCTGAGTGTGATGGGGCTATGTGTGATGGGTGTGAGAGGGCTCTGTGTGAGAGTGCTGTGTGTGAATGTTAGAAGGGATTGAGTGTTTAGGGTGGGGAGGGAGGTAAAAATTTTTTTTTTTTTTAAAGTAGGCATTATATCCTCCCCCTCCCTTCTTACCTTTAGCCTGGGAGGGGGTACCGGCATGGTGGTATCTGGAGGGGGGGGGGGCGGCACTCTGACACCATCCGTGGTGCTCCTAGTGGTGAGTGAACTCTAGCCTGCGGGCTAGAGTTCACTCTGGCGAGATCCGGTCGTTGCCATGGCAACGCTCCAGATCTCGCGAGAGGAACCCGGCAGAGCTGCAAGATAGAACTCCGCCGGGTCCTCCTCTCCCTCCACAGCCGCATGTCTGTCCAAGTGGGCCGGTGGGGAGATCTTTGATCTCCCCACCGGCCCCTCATGGAAAAAAGCGGGTCCGGCGCTCGGATAGTGCCCCCTGCATAGACCGGCAGGGGAGATCCTGGGACTTCCCCTGCCAGCCTCGGCCCATGGCCACCGCGGCCCACCGGGCATTTGCAGCATATAGATATAATACAGTCATATGGCTTGTTTATTTCAACTTCCCTTTGGCAATGACATATCATAATACAAGAACTATTTTGGGCAGGTTGTTTTTAATGAAATGACACTTGATCTGTTTAGCTTTGTAATCTTTGACTCGCCAAAACTTTAACAATGCTGATTACATGTCGTAAACTTTAGTGAATAGACACACGATCAAGTTTATGGGGTTTATTGCACACCTCCCCAAAATTACTTGCGCTAAGGTGATGCCCAAAGCATGCAGTGTGGGAGAACGCCTACCCCAAGGTGACTGACTCAAGCACCAGCACAGACATTGTTAAGGAACGTCCTTCAATTTTAGCATGTGACGTGTCAAAACAAACCGTGTTTTGGTGGATGTAGGAGTCTGGATTTAGACTCTGAGAAGATTCCCAGCACGAATGATTAGCAACTTTGTTCGTACAGTCACAGCTAAGAGTATAATCTTTTAAACAATTTCTGTCTGTAATACTTCGAACTCTGCACGCAACTCTCAATCCCTGTTGTTTATGTGTTATTCTGTCACTCACTCATCACAGATAATAACGTTTCTGATTTATAATATATGTTTTGATTTTATTTATAAAATCCCTCACTAGCCTTTAAGTTTTCTCTCAACCTCGATCTCCCCTCTAGATTTACTTATCAGAATTATAGGTGTTATGGGTGGAAAAGGACTTATGGTTGGCAATGCTGCAATTTGATTGGCTGAAAGATTTCTAGAGGTATAACTGTGGAACGTATCTTCTAATCCGATCAGCTCTGCTTTCAATACACTAATACATATAGAATATGATGATCTCAGAAAAGTTGGTACAGTATCCAATACAATACACAGTATATAGAAGGATATTTACCAAACAGGTCTGAGCGTGTCTCGGTACAGAGTATTAGTTGCAGAGTGTAAACAAGAAACGTCTCATGCTTATTAAAGCTGGCACCAAGAGAATACATAGCAAAGAAATGTCTGGTTATCTTTAAATGATTTGGCCAAATATATAATTACATTTATCCCTCCATGCCCCACTCACATCTCATGGCCTCACTGCCTTTACCAGCAGCTTACTGACACACGGCACTGTGTGAACCTCAATCTCCATCAAGTTGACCCTAGACCATGAAAAGTCCTGGTAGATGGTGTCTTATGGTTCTGGTACGTGCATCTTGCTAGTCGTACCACATGGCGTATATTTGAGTTAATTATAAAGGAATTAATGGACGCGTCCTGATGGAAAGAGCAAAGTATGAAGGAGCAAACGTATAATATTGTAAAGCACTAAGGAATTTGTTGGCGCTATATAAATACCAATAATAATAATAATGAGTATTTCGGCTCATTTTCTGTTATTTCAAGTTGTTATTTCTGCTTTCAATGTGCCGTCCCCGGTCTGTTCTCCACCTGGCTTTGTTAATAACCCTTTTAGTCTGTCCTGCTCTCTAGAGTCCATAAGAGTCCCAGTTTCTATGGGTGTTTGCCTGTAGGCCCTGAGGTTCCTTGTGACAATAGCCTGCTTCTAGCTACTCTCCAGACTCTGAGTCCTGATTCTAGTTACCCTTCAGCCCTGGGCTGATTTGCAGACCTGGTGTCCTTATTCTAGTTACCAATCCGCTAATGTGACTAGTCTTCTGTTTGATTCAGCTTCTCTCCAGACCTTGTATACTGAATCGGACCTCAGTAGTCTGGATGAGTCGTGTTGTACTGGAAAACTGTTCACACCCTTCCTAGACAAACTCAGTGGGGATTTAACACTTTATGTCCTGCCAGTCTCAGCGTAAGTTCCTTTTCTGGCTCTGTTGCGTTTACCCTGTGCTCTTAAAATACTTTGAGACCTGGTTTGGAAACTTCATGATTTGTATATCGAGCATCACTGTAGGTTCTGGGATCCATATATGGTAGTACCTGCAGCCAATTAAAATATTCTAATGTGCACAAAGTATCCAACCAGGTAACTAGTGACTTTATACCCCTCGGCGCACAGGGTTATCCATTAAACTTCCAGTTTTAGGGGAAATTGAGGCTAAAATAGCTGATCTGGTAGCTGAGATACAGAGCAGACGTGTATGCGTGGTTCTCCGGCTCCACACACTGAAAAAGAGGCCTTACTGCCACAAACAGAACCTCGAAAGAAAACCCACAGATGCCTTACTGCCCCCCAAAGTGTAATGGGGCGCAAACATAAAAAAAAACGCTCGCCCAGAGAGTGTTAATCACTCTGATCTCAGATTCTCATTCAACAGACCCCAGGCCCGCAGCAAGATGGCGCCGGGAAGGCCACATGGCACGAGCAACTCCAGCGATTCCATGGATGAAGAGAGATTGCCACAAGCCGCCAGTGGAGGGCACCTATGGGCTGACTCGGACTCAGACGCTTCTCCCTCTGTAAAGGGGGACATCAAACAACCCAGAGACATAGTCGCGGTAACTCAGAATGCAGCAGTGAAATCGGCCATTATGGCTTGTTCCAGGAATTGCCCCAGCGTACAAGTGGACACCTGCAGGTTAAGTCTACGCGGAATTACCATTCTCTGTCCTGCTGGCCAGAGGCAGGTTCCTGCCCATCACCAAACTCCTGAGAGAACACAGTATCAGATACCGATGGGGAGTCTCGGGAACCTAGTAGTGCCATGGGGGGATGAAGTCCTTGTCCTGTCAGCCTCTGAGGACCCAGCAGACTTTCTGCAGAAACTCCAGCTGCCTCTTTTGCCCATACTGCCCTAAACACAACATGATGCCGGAATCCGGTGACCAAGTTGACAAGGGATACTAGGTTTAGTGGGATGGAAAACAAAGATACTCCCAGGCAGCAGGGTCCTCCATAGGACTGCCCATACTAATGGTCTTTAGGAGCCTTCATTCAGCAGTGACATACCCTGGGATCCTTGGTGTCCTACTTGTTTTAGGTTTAAAGAGCTTTTGACAGTCTCATAGTGCCATAAAGATAATAAGCGTTCTATATGTCAATCATCAGTGGCCAAGGCCAGTAAGGTATTGTCATGCATGAAAAAGGGCATTCATTCTTGGGATGAGAATATAATTTTGCCTCTTTATAAATCACTGGTAAGACCACATATTGAATATGCTGTGCAATTTTGGGCACCTGTTCTAAAGAAGGATATTATGGCACTAGAAAAAATGCAGAGGCGGGCTACAAAATTAATAAAAGGAATGGAACATATCAGCTATGAAGAAAGGTTAACAAATTTAAACCGATTTAGTTTAGAAAAATGTCGCCTGAGAGGGGATATGATAACATTATACAAATATATTCGGGGCCAATACAAACCATTGTGTGGAAATCTATTCACAAACCGGACTTTACATAGCACACGAGGTCATGCGTTTAGACTGGAAGAAAGAAGATTTCGTCTAAGGCAAAGGAAAGGTTTTTTTTACTGTAAGAACAATCAGGATGTGGAATTCTCTGCCTGAAGAGGTGGTTTTATCAGAGTCCATACAGATGTTCAAACAAATACTGGATGCATACTTGCAAAAACAGAATATTCAAGGATATAATCTTTCAATGTAGGGTAATAACTGCTTGATCCAAGGATAAATCTGAATGCCATTCTGGGGTCAAAAAGGATTTTTTTTTCCTAGCTTGTTGCAAAATTGTGCTTCAAACTGTTTATTTTTTTTTTTTTTTGCATTCTTTTGGATCAACAGCAAAAAAACAAATGTGAGGAAGGCTGAACTTGATGGACGCAAGTCTCTTTTCAGCTATGTAATTAGCAATGTTGAATGATTGTAAGGCCTTATACATCTCTTATTGATGTAGCTACTATTTCACCAACGTACACCAATGTTTTATATTAATCACAATGAGCAAACAAATTTCGTGGAACCATCCACACCAAAAATAAAGAATTAAAAAAAAAAAAAAAAAAGCTGATCTGGAAAAACTCTCATATCTTCACAACTTGCATTTTGGTTATAATTCCCTAAAATTCAGAATTAATAGCCTTTAAAAAAGACACCCGAAGCATTAGGAATCCAAACTGTTCGACATACTTGTTTCCAGCAGTGAGCCTCCCACTGTCTGCTTACTTCTCCTCCTCCCGTGACAACATGGAGGAGATATGGGCCAATCCAATGATCCTCACAGGGGAGTGAGATTTGCGTCTGCCTCAAACAACTTTAGTGTCTAACCCTAACAGACTGGCTATGCAAGTAATAACTGGGGAAGGCTTTCACCCGACAGGGAGGGAGAGGCATAATTTTTTATTTATTTTTTCTCATTCTGGCACACTGTGGGTTACAAATGAATGACTGCATATTCTCCTCTGAGCTCTAAATACAATGTTCAGTGCACTATTACAAAGTGTATCATTAAACATGTTACATTTAATTAAAGCTTATTATGGTATGGTTGGTTAGAGCCAAAACTGGCAAGATATCAGGTGTTCTGTATTTAGATATACCACTAAATCTTTCACAAGGTACAGGATGTGGGGGTATAGACATCTGAAAAGGGAAGAGTCACACATAAAAACTTCAAATGTCAGCCCCAGTTCACCACCACCATTACCACCTCCTACACTGTACAGTAGTCTACACGGCTCAGTCTTACAGTTTCATTAAAAGCAGAGCCATGGTATGGTTATTGTGGGTGCAGGGTATATCGAGGGCATATTAACATCTTACATTGTACTTTTGCAATCCAGGCACCGCTAGTTTCTGTATGTGGCGTTAGATGCTTAGTGACGTACTACTTCCATTCTGCTTGCGTTTTTGGAATCTGCATTCTAAACACGATAGAAGATTCCTTACACATTTCCATGAGTCATTAAATAGACCTTTAATTTTTCTGATATTTCTACAGTCATGTCCATTTTCAAAATTATTCCATTTTATTTATCCTTCTAAATATTCTATACCTTTTGTGAATATAGTGATCTGAACGATACCATATAGTCTTAAATGATGTACACCTCCAACAGTAATACAAAGGACAAAGAAATAAAAAAAACATTTTAAAGTACTTGATTGCAATGTTTGTTTCCCAATGTAGCAGACTGGAATGTGGGATGAGCATGACATAATAAAACATTTTTTTTTTTTTTTTAGAACAATTACAAGTACACGCGAACATTTTGGTCCTGTCAAACCTTGCACGGTACAACAAAACATACATAGCAAACACTTAAACAAGTGACTCAAACTTGGGCGGAAACAGTTAACACAATAACTGTATGTTTACAAAACATGTACCGACATAGGGCTATTAACTTCTGCAACACATCAGGCATTCTGCTATTGTGTATATAATTATAAAAAGATCTTACATCTTTTAATATATTTGCTAAGAACCATATAAATAAATGGCTATATTTATTATTTTATAAAAATAAATATTTGTGAATTCAAACTTGGATACATCTTGCTTTGCAACATGACCAAAGTAGGGGTGCCCAAAAGGTAGATCCCCAGATGTTTTGAAACTACAACTTCCATGATGCTTTGTCATTGTAAAACATTCTAAAGGCATGCAAAGCATCATGGGAGTTGTGGTTCTACAACATCTGGGCATCTACCTTTTGGGCACCCCTTGATCTAAAGGATAGAATCGATATTGAGAAAAAAGGTAGATAAGAGAGGATTTTACTAGATGTCACAGAAAATGCTGTTCGGAGGATTCAAACTAAGAATTCTGAGTAAATCCGGTTTATGGTTGACGGTTTTCATATTTAAGTTCTGTGTGGGTTGGGAACTATTAAACAATTATTGAAATTGTTATCAGATCAATACAGATCATTACTCCTTAAGGACCAAGCTTCTGGAATAAAAGGGAATCACGACATGTCACACATGTCATGTATCCTTAAGGGGTTAAAGGATGGGGTTCATTTACAGAAGGAAGTTGGGGTTCATGAAGATGTATCTTGCATCATTAAAGGATGGCATTCATTGGCAAGATAAAGTTGGGGTTCAGGGAAATGCAGGCAAATACATATAAACTATGGGGGGTACCAAAAGAAATATCTCTAAGTCTAAATTAATTTAAATTTTTATACAAATATTAAAAATAATAAAATATTAATCTCCTTATATCATTTAATGGCATTCCGCCATTATTTGGAAGAGGAACTAGATTTATTACTATTCGCATTTATGTAGCGCCGATATATTCTAAGTTTTTTTACGGTTAGAGAATGGGACAATTGACATACAGACTAGAACAGTGACGAGGTGAAGAAGGGCCTGCACAAAGAGCCTACAGTCTACAATAAAACCAGATATTGCACAAATAGGGAACACACACGGAGAGGAAACTCTTCATCTAAAAAATTTTAATACACCGATTTATGCCACTAACAGAGTTATTTACTAAAGGGATTTCAAAGTGATTTTCCCGTTTAAGCCCAAACTAGCTGAAATGAAGATTTCTCCAAGTATGCTATGTTTCTGGTTTGACTGCTTTGGGCTTTAAATCTGAAATTCACTTGGGCTTCACTCTGAATAACTTTATCGAATAACCCTTTAATGTTTTCAATGATTTTGTCGTACTCCCATGCATGGTGCATCTTTGAATGAAGGTCGTTGAATTACACATGAACGGTTGTAGATGGAAGGCAGCTTCCCGGAGATCGTTATTGTTGTTTTTCTATTTATGCAGCACCAACATATTCGCGGCACTGTCCAATGGGTGGACTAACAAACAAGACGCAAGTTAGACGCACAGGAACAGAAAGTGCTGAGGGCCCTGCTCAATCCAGCTTACATTCTAAAGGTGATAACATTGTTGGTGAGCATTGGGAAGTACAGATTTTTCTAACAGAAATGTCAGTTATTAAAGGGAACCTGTAGTGCGTCAGAAAAAATTTTTTGGGGGGGGACTATAGGTTCCCTTCTATTACTGCGCCCATGTACACCCCCCACCCCTTTGCTGACAAAATGAATTTTACATTTACTCACCTCATTTTCAGCGCCAAGCCTCCTCCGCTGCAGGCTCCTGCTCTGCTTCCAAAGACATCGGCATTGCCTGCTGTCATCTTCCACATTCTGCTCCAACCCAGTTATTCTCAGATAGTGCAGCATTATTGGATGAGATATGCATGCGCCGGTGAGCGCCGTGCTCTTCCAATCAGATGCTGTTATCAACAGCACTGATTGCAGAAAAGAGTTTGACTGTTTAGGAAGACAGCCGCTATAGGTGGATTTAACCTTTCAGTGTAAACGTTGCTATTTCGACGAAAATGAACAGACTATCTCATTAAGATACTGTGATACTTTAAAAAAAAATAAAATTTGGAACACAACTGCAGATGAAATAATAAATTTGATACGGTCACTTTAAGAAAGTATGATTTATTGAAATAAATTCTATTTGCTTTAACAATCTTCCGTGGTAATATGAAATGAATATTGCATATAGGCATGGAATCTTGCTTAGAATTGTTTAGCACAAATGAAAAAGGATAACCCCTTGATTGGAACAATTAATACTGTCCATTAGACTTAAAACAGAAAGTAGGAGACACAGGTCATTCCTGTTTTAGGAAAGTAACACAGTCCTAAAGTTGCAACAATAAATGTTGAAAATAAATAGATTGTGAATTGGATAGTGGTTATAGTCATTTAGACTCCAACAATTATAAATGAGACAAATTAGGAACGAGCAATAAGCTGTAATGGACTTTCAGGAGTGCAAATAAGAAGTAAGAGGGAAGACATTGGTATTCCCTTTATTCTTCAAAATAACTATATGGTATGATCCAATTGTTAATCCTATTAAAGGGACACTGTAGGCACCCAGACCACTTCTGCCCATTGGAGTGGTCTGGGTGCCTTGCCCCTCTCCCATTAGCCCTGTTAGTCAAAACACTGCGGTTTTGGAGCAACCGCAGTGTTTGGATTACAGGGCTAATCCAACCTCTAGTTGCTGTTTCTCAGACAGCCGCTAGATGGTGCTTCCGTGTTCTTAGAGAACGAAAAGTGTTTTAAATGACGTTTCGGCGTCCCCACTCTCTGCATGAGGATGTCGAGCGTCGCCGGAATCCCATAGGAAAGCATTGAATAATGCTTTCCTATTGGGAGGTCTAATGCATGCATGCTCGGCAATTGCCGCGCATGCGCATTAGGTCTCTCCCTGCCAGCAGGCTGCGGAGGAGGAGCGTGGGTGTAGCTGAGCCAGCACTGAGGGACATCGGCGCTGGACCCAGGTAAGTGACTGAAGGGGTTATTAACCCCTTCAGTGACGTGGGAGGGGGCCATGACAGAACGAGTTTGTTTTCTTGGCACTATAGTTTCCCTTTATCTGAAGAACTTATCTTGAATCTTTTGGATGCTGACAATGGAAGTCCTTTCCAGTATGATAGTGAGGATTGTGGATCCCTGCAGTATACTGAGGATTAGAGGAATTTGTGAAATTTGTTCCTAGTCTGGGAATGGAGAAGTCAGCGTAGTCAGGATCAAGCAAGAGAGGTTCGGTACACAGGTAATCAATAGAAGGAACTCCGTCAGCAATCAGCAACAAAGTAACAAGGTATGGTAAGATGCGCAAATTGATTAAGCAGTTTGGATGGGGCCACTGCTTCCTTTTGAAAGGGAAGAGCATGACGTCAGACGCATGGGCGAAACCCGGAAGTTTTACGGGTAATGCCGATTGGAAGGAAGATATGGGGGAATCCTGACCGATTCATCATTGAGATGAAGTGGTCTTGGTGACATCCATGGTCCTTTAAATTCCTATTTTATGAAAGACCATGTGTGAATCAGTTTGTCCGGTATTTGGAATTATTCTGAAGTTTCCTTAGCACAGTCTTCATGATTCTTCTCTCCTTCCGTAGGCTGAATAAAACTCAAACCGTCACCTCTTAGAGTCCGTTTTGGTCACACGTCACTATTCAGGATCATGTAATCCGACCTGCGGCCTGCTGGGTAAAAATAATCTGACATTTCAGTTTTATGACAAAAGCAAACCACAATGCAAACTCGTAGAACCACTGCTACTTAACATGAACAATAACCCTACAAAGTGCCCGATTAACCCCGTCACTACCGAGTGCTTTATTAAAAAGAAATAAAGTATAACATCATCTTAATCCAGGCTTCCCCAAACTCCGGCCCTCCAGATGTTGCTGAACTACAACTCCCATAATTCTATGAATGAAATAGGCTGAGAATCATGGGAGTTGTAGTTCAGCAACATGTGGAGGGCCGGAGTTTGGGGAAGACTAATTTAAATGTTAATATAAAATAGTCAAATTGTAGCTCTAACTAGTTGGAGACCTTTTTTTTTTTTTTTTTCCTTCAAATTTTACATTCTGTTTCCAATGACTTAAATGGTTACTCCAAGCACACTGACCAATTTCATTAGTGAGAAGCGGTCATGGTGTCTGGAGTCTGTGTTCTGTTCAAACAAGAGTTCTGGACTGACTAATGTAAATTCTGTGCAAAATTAACATCTCCTGCACAGCATGCTGGTAACGGACAGTTACCCTCATTCTGAACCTGTCCACCTCCCTGGCCTACCTCCCCCTCCAGCAAAGGGAAGTGATGTCATCCAAAGAGCACCTGTCTGACGGGAGAACTTTGGAAACGAAAAAGGGGTAAGTTTTTAAGCTTTTTTTGGGGATGGCAGACCACTACAGCATAAATTATTCTGATCAAAGCTAGTGTTTTCTGAGAACACTGGTTTTTGGTTGCAGTAACCCTTTAAATTTTGTTGTTAATATAAAACCAACTTGTCAACTCCACACAAGTACCCAGTTTATTTACATTAACCATATATATTGTATTTAATTATCTTCCTTGTAAGCTCTGCATAGTCTCCTGCCAGTCAAGAGTGAAAAATAGCTTTCTAACAAACTAGACACAAAACATATCTATGTGTATGTATGTATGTGTGTGTATATATATGTGTGTGTGTGTATGTATATACATACATATATATATATATATTGCCTTGCAAAAGTATTCACCCCCTTGGCATTTTTCGTGTTTTGTTGCCTCACAACCTGGAATTAACATGGATTGTTTGAGGATTTGTATAATTTAATTTACAGAACATGCCCACAACTTCGAAGTTTTTTTTTTAAATTGTGAAGCAAACAACAAATAGGACAAAATAACAGGAAAAAGTCAACGTGCATCTTTGCTAGAGCTCCCGGTTCCTCTCCTGCCTCCCTCCCTGCCTGATCTCCCCACCGCAACATGGAGGCACACCGCAGGGCCCGCGCTCGGATAGCATCTCCTGTGATCTCCCCTGCCGGTCTCGAATCATGCGCAGGCCCGCACACCTGGCACACCCCATGCACACGCTTATGATATGTCTACGTGTAACAATCATTTTTTTATTTTAATAATAATTTTTCTATAATACATTTTACATTCGTAAGGAAAAAAAAATCCAAAGGTAAATGTTTGAACAAAATCTCTGTTTCAGCTTGCATTATAAGAATATGGTAGACAAAATTATATTGATATTTTAGTTTTTTATTTTATTTTTTGATTCAGGTGTATACATTGTAAATACATCAGTAAATTAATGGGAAGACTGAAGATATTTCAGTAATCGCAGATTACATTATAAAACTCTTGCTGATTGTTCCAGTATCGAGACAGCCAGGGGCCCGGCCGCACAGCCATGCTCCAGCTGGAAAGATCAGAGATCCCTCCAACTGGAATGGCAAAATAAAAAAACTATTTCATTGATAGGTTGTGGGGCCCCAGCAACCTACCGTTCTGCACATTAACCCCCCCAATCCTCAAATGAGTCCTGCCAGATCTCCTTCTTTCTTTCCCATGCGGCGCTCTGTGTGGTGGGAAGAGGCGGGGCTAGGAAGTGACATCACTTCCTGTTTACTCCTCTCACACACAGAGCCCTCCCATAGCCGAGGGAAAGGAGCAGCAGCCTGGGAGAGACAAGAGAGAAAGGTAGCCACCCCCTCCTCTGTCACTAGCCACCCCCTCCTTCTGTCACTAGCCACACCCTCCCTTTGTCACTAGCCACCCTCTCCTCTGTCACTAGCCACCCTCTCCTCTGTCACTAGCCACCCTCTCCCTCTGTCACTAGTCACCCTCTCCCTCTGTCACTAGTCACCCTCTCCCTCTGTCACTAGCCACCCTCTCCTCTGTCACTAGCCACCCCCTCCCTCTGTCACTAGCCACCCCCTCCCTCTGTCACTAGCCACCCCCTCCCTCTGTCACTAGCCACCCCCTCCCTCTGTCACTAGCCACCCCCTCCCTCTGTCACTAGCCACCCCCTCCCTCTGTCACTAGTCACCCTCTCCTCTGTCACTAGCCACCCCCTCCCTCTGTCACTAGCCACCCTCTCCTCTGTCACTGACCACCCCTCCTTCTGTCACTAGCCACCCCCTCCTCTGTCACTAGTCACCCCCTCCCTCTGTCACTAGTCACCTCCTCCCTCTGTCACTAGCCACCCCCTCCCTCTGTCACTAGCCACCCCCTCCCTCTGTCACTAGCCACCCCCTCCCTCTGTCACTAGCCACCCCCTCCCTCTGTCACTAGCCACCCCCTCCCTCTGTCACTAGTCACCCCCTCCCTCTGTCACTAGTCACCCCCTCCCTCACTCTCACTAGTCACCCCCTCCTTCACTGTCACTAGCCATCCCCTCCCCTGTCACTAGCCACCCCCTCCCTCACTGTCACTAGCCACCCTCTCCTCTGTCACTAGCCACTCCCTCCCTCTGTCACTAGCCACTCCCTCCCTCTGTCACTAGCCACCCCTCCTCTGTCACTAGTCACCCTCTCCTCTGTCACTAGCCACCCTCTCCTCTGTCACTAGCCACCCCCTCCCTCTGTCACTAGCCACCCCCTCCCTCTGTCACTAGCCACCCCCTCCCTCTGTCACTAGCCACCCCCTCCCTCTGTCACTAGCCACCCCCTCCCTCTGTCACTAGTCACCCTCTCCTCTGTCACTAGCCACCCCCTCCCTCTGTCACTAGCCACCCTCTCCTCTGTCACTGACCACCCCTCCTTCTGTCACTAGCCACCCCCTCCTCTGTCACTAGTCACCCCCTCCCTCTGTCACTAGTCACCTCCTCCCTCTGTCACTAGCCACCCCCTCCCTCTGTCACTAGCCACCCCCTCCCTCTGTCACTAGCCACCCCCTCCCTCTGTCACTAGTCACGCCCTCCCTCTGTCACTAGTCACCCCCTCCCTCTGTCACTAGTCACCCCCTCCCTCTGTCACTAGTCACCCCTCCCTCACTCTCACTAGTCACCCCCTCCTTCACTGTCACTAGCCATCCCCTCCCCTGTCACTAGCCACCCCCTCCCTCACTGTCACTAGCCACCCTCTCCTCTGTCACTAGCCACTCCCTCCCTCTGTCACTAGCCACCCCCTCCCTCTGTCACTAGCCACCCCTCCTCTGTCACTAGTCACCCTCTCCTCTGTCACTAGCCACCCTCTCCTCTGTCACTAGCCACCCCCTCCCTCTGTCACTAGCCACCCCCTCCTCTGTCACTAGTCACCCTCTCCTCTGTCACTAGCCACCCCCTCCTCTGTCACTAGCCACCCCCTCCTCTGTCACTAGCCACCCCCTCCTCTGTCACTAGCCACCCCCTCCTCTGTCACTAGCCACCCCCTCCTCTGTCACTAGCCACCCCCTCCTCTATCACTAGCCACCCCCTCCTCTGTCACTGGCGACCCCCTCCTCTGTCACTGGCCACCCCTCCCCTGTCACTAGTCACCCTCTCCTCTGTCACTAGTCACCCTCTCCTCTTTCACTAGTCACCCCCTCCCTCTGTCACTAGTCACCCCCTCCCTCTGTCACTAGCCACCCCTCCCTCTGTCACTAGCCACCCCCTCCCTCTGTCACTAGCCACCCCCTCCCTCTGTCACTAGCCACCCCCTCCCTCTGTCACTAGCCACCCCCTCCCTCTGTCACTAGCCACCCCCCCCCTCTGTCACTAGCCACCCCTCCCTCACTCTCACTAGCCACCCCCTCCCTCACTCTCACTAGTCACCCCCTCCTCTGTCACTAGCCACCTCTTCCCTCTGTCACTCTGCCACTAGTCACCCCCTCCCTCTGTCACTAGTCACCCATTCCCTCACTCTGTCACCAGTCACCCCCTCACTGTGTTTCCCCCTCACTCTGCCACCACTCAACCCCTCCTTTCCTCACTCTTCCACCTGTCACATATGCATTCACACTGACACTATATACAAAAAAAAAGCACATGTAGTCATCCAGACATGCACAAGTGCATTCACACAGACTCAAATCCAAACATGCATTGATACACAGGTCTTCACAATATACACATCCAAAGGAATGCCGTATTATAGGAGAGTTATATTTAACATTTATTTAATGCACATATATTTGGCCTTCAAAGGGCCTGGGATCTAATTTTGCCCGGGGGCTCCAAAGGCTCTCAGTCCGCCCCTGCTGTTACATATTTCGAATATCACCATATCCCCGCACAGAGTCTGTCATCTGGTCATGAAACTTAATAACGTTTCATACAGAAAGTATTGCTGCACAGCGATGCAATGATGTCTGTAAATGGAGCCTAAGGAGAGACATGCTGGGATATGCTCTGTATTCTGTGTCCGTGTCCCATGATGCTCAGTGGTTGAGTCTTAAATCAGGAGCCCAGCCAGTATGTAACACTGTCCCCCTATCCATTACAGACGTTACTGAGATTTACAGAGTAAGAAATGGGACGCTTATGGAGGGCTGATTCGCCTCTATGTTAAACGTGTCTCGTTTACTTTACCGTTACTACCTATTGTGCAGCCTTCTGGCATATGTTGGCGCTTTGATAATAATAATTTAGCTTATAATTTCTCTAAACACAGATTCTGTAACGTTCAATGTTCATGCTCATGTAGAGAGGTGTTTCAAAGCTTTTTACTTGCAAATAAACCATGGGGGTCAATTTAGTGCCATAGCAAGGATTTTAGGTTCCCTTTTATGTTGAGGTAAGTCTGGGTGCAAATGGGTTTCAAGGGTTATGGCTTCAAACAGGGCCGGACTGGGAAACAAATTCAGCCCGGGCATTTTTCAATCACAGTGGCCCCCTGAGAAGGGGGCGCGCCAAAGAGAGTGTGTTTTGTCATAATGAAAGGCACGCCCCCTCTCAAAGTGAGCATGTTGGTTCAATGCGCAGAGCCCCACTGACAGGGGCGGACTGACCGGTCGGGCACTTCGGACATGGTCCGAGGGCCCGGCCGGGAGGGGGGCCCGCCATCAGGGGGCCCGGCCGCCCCTTTAAATGCTGCAGCCGCCTGAGCGCTCTCTTAAGAGCACTCAGGCGGCTGCAGCTTCTCACCTCCCCTCCCCGTAGCGTGGCCGAGCTGCTCTGCGTCCGCGGTGCCGGCCGGAGTGATAGGAAAGTGCACACACACTGAGTGTGCACCTTCCTGTCAGTCCGGCCGGGTACAGGAAACAGAAACTCCTGTTCCGCGCGGAACAGGAGTTTCTGTTTCCTGTACCCGGCCGGACTGACAGGAAGGTGCACACTCAGTGTGTGTGCACCTTCCTATCACTCCGGCCGGCACCGCGGACGCAGAGCAGCTCGGCCACGCTACGGGGAGGGGGTAAAAAGAGAGAGGGAGGGAGGGGGGGAGTTAAAAGAGAGAGGGGGGGAGTTAAAAGAGAGAGGGGGGGGAGTTAAAAGAGAGAGGGGGGGAGTTAAAAGAGAGAGGGGGGGGAGTTAAAAGAGAGAGGGGGGGGAGTTAAAAGAGAGAGGGGGGGAGTTAAAAGAGAGGGGGGGTTAAAAGAGAGAGGGGGGTTAAAAGAGAGAGGGGGGGTTAAAAGAGAGAGGGGGGTTAAAAGAGAGAGGGGGTTAAAAGAGAGAGGGGGGGTTAAAAGAGAGAGAGGGGGGGTTAAAAGAGAGAGAGGGGGGGTTAAAAGAGAGAGGGGGGGTTAAAAGAGAGGGAGGGGGGGTTAAAAGAGAGAGGGAGGGGGGGTTAAAATAGAGAGGGGGGTTGTTAAAAGAGATGGGTTAAAAGAGAGAGGGAGGGGGGGTTAAAAGAGGGAGGGGGGGTTAAAAGAGAGAGGGAGGGGTGGTTAAAAGAGAGAGGGGGTTAAAAGAGAGAGGGGGTAAAAAGAGAGAGGGGAGTAGGGGGGTAAAAAGAGAGAGGGAGGGG
This sequence comes from Pelobates fuscus, assembly GCF_036172605.1. Classification (NCBI taxonomy): domain Eukaryota; kingdom Metazoa; phylum Chordata; class Amphibia; order Anura; family Pelobatidae; genus Pelobates; species Pelobates fuscus. The sequence goes on along the minus strand of NC_086328.1, from coordinate 107,867,441 downwards.
GGTAAGAAGAGAGGGGGTAAGAAGAGAGAGGGAGTGGGGTAAGAAGAGAGAGGGAGGGGGTAAGAAGAGAGAGGGAGGGGGGTAAGAAGAGAGAGGGAGGGGGGTAAGAAGGGAGGGGGGAGTAAGAAGGGGTAAGAAGAGGGGGAGGGGGGAGTAAAAGAGGAAGGGGGGAGTAAGAAGAGGGGGAGGGGAGAGTAAGAAGAGGGGGGAGGGGGTAAGAAGAGAGGGGGGGAGTAAAGGGGGTAAGAAGAGGGGAAGGGGGAATAAAAAGAGGAAGGGGGAGTAAGAAGAGGGGGGAGGGGGGTAAGAAGAGGTGGGAGTAAGAAGAGGGGGAGGGGGGAGTAAGAAGAGGGGGAGAGTAAGAAGGGGGAGTAAGGAGAGGGGGAGGGGGGAGTAAGAAGAGGGGGAGAGTAAGAAGGGGGGTAAGAAGAGAGTGGGAGTAAGAAGGGGGTAAGAAGAGGGGGAGGGGGGAGTAAGAGGAGGGCAATTGCCCCCTCCCCTGTCCGCAGGCACCGTGCGGGCAGCCGGCAGGGGAGGGAGGAAGAGAGGACCCGGGAGCTCAGCCTGCAGCTCCTCTGGGTCCTTGCGCGAGCACAGATCGTTGCCGCGGTTACCACGGCAACGTTACGGCTCTTGCGAGAGTAAACTCTAGCCCTGGAGCTACGGGCTAGAGTTCACTCTCAACACTGTGACCACCAGGGATTCCTGGTGGTCGCAGTGGTGAGAGTGAACTTTAGCCCCATAAACACACTGCCCCCACACACCATACACATTCACACACTGCCCCCCATACACACACACTGCCCCCACACACACCATACACATTTACACACATTGCCTCACACACACACACATACACTGCCCACCCATACACACACAGCCCCCCATACTAACATTGCCACACACATACACAGCCCCCTCGTACACACATTGCCCCACACACCCTACACATTCACACACTACACCCCCTCACACACACTGAACCTTTCACACACACTGCACCCCTTACACATTGCACCACTGCTCCTATACCCTACTACAGCCTCATATCCCAGCAGACCCCAGGTAAGTTGTCAAACTGTTCTTAAACGGTTTGACTACTTACTCTGGGAGGGGGGCCCGGCCCTTCTGGCCTGGCACCATAACGACTACACAGAGTAGTAGTGGTTATTGTGCATGGATTATTTCTTTGAATAATCTACGAGTGCCCCAGTAGCCAGCAAGCCAGCCAACCCACAGGCTGGCCAGTAGACAGCCAGCCAGCCTACAGCCCACCAGTTAGGCTTAAAGCCAGCAAACCCACAGCCTGCCAACCGCAGCCAGCAAGCCACAGCCAGCAAGCCACAGCCTGCCAGCCGCAGCCAGCAAGCCCACAGCCTGCCAGCCGCAGCCAGCAAGCCCACAGCCTGCCGGCAGTAGCCAGCAAGCCCACAGCCTGCCAGCAAGCCCACAGCCTGCCAGCCGCAGCCAGTAAGCCCACAGCCTTCCAGCAAGCCCACAGCCTGCCAGCCGCAGCCAGTAAGCCCACAGCCTTCCAGCAAGCCCACAGACTGCCAGCCAGCAACAGTAATTAAGGTAAGAGGAGCCAACATGGCCTAGGTATCAGCTATGTTGTGTTGCTATATTGTGAATAGGAACCAGAGTGTTGGAGAGACCCCCCTCCAGGCCCCATTAGACTCCATTGTAGTCTCTAATGGGACCTGGAGGAAATTCTTTCTAACACACTCTCTAAAGGACACTGAGATAGCCTCTGCTAGAATGCTCCCCCCCCCCCCCTCCATGGCCCATTAGCCCTCAATTGTAGTCTCTACTGGGGCCTGGAGGCGACTGTTTCCAGCAGGGACACTGAGATGGCCTCTGTTAGAAAGACCCCCTTCCAAGCCTATTAGACTCCATTGTAGTCTCTAATAGGGTCTGGAGGGGATTCTTTCTAACACACTCTCTAAAGGACACTGAGATAGCCTCTGCTAGAAAGACCCCCCTCCATGGCCCATTAGCCCTCAATTGTAGTCTCTACTGGGGCCTTGAAGGGATTATTGCACTTTTGTTCCTTGTGTCTAAAGATTGTGTAGGGTGTGGCTGGAGGCGGTGCATGGAGGCGGGACATGGGTGGCGCTTGCTGCGGAGTATGGGTGGGGCCTGTAAGGGGGCCCTTGATTTATTTTGCCCGGGGGCCCTGAGGGTTCTCAGTCCGCCCCTGCCCACTGAAGTGCTCTAGCATGTGAAAAAATTTATTTGTTCTGCGCAGCACAAGCAGATTTAATAACATGCTTGCACTGTTTGCTTGTAACTTGTCTCTGGTGTCTCCATGTGTAGGGGTTGTAGAGAGTGTGTGTTTAGAGAATGTAGTATGTGTTTGCTTACAAGGAATGTAGTGTGTGCATAGGGGATCCAGTGTTTGGATGTCAGGAATGTAGTGTGTGTAGGTGGTGCAGTGTGTGTGTGTGTGTATAGGAGATCGTGTGTGTGTGTGTATGTGTGTGTGTGTGTGTAGAGGATTCATAGTGTATATAGGGATATAGTGTGTGCAGATTAGATGATCCAGAGTTAGGTAAGGGATCTGAAGTGTAGTGGTGCAGTGTGAGGGGTGCTGTATTGTGTGTGTGTGTATATATATATAAATATATATATGTTTGGATGTATTGTGTGTGTGTGTGTGTGTGTGTAAGAGGGTACTGTGTGGGTGAGGGTGTTCTTATCTGCCGTCACATTCTTTGTTTCTACTTTTCTTTGTCTGTTATCTCACTGAGGGTTATTTTATATATTATATGTGTGTGAGGGTGCCGTGTGTGTGAATACGTTTGGGATTGTGTGTGTGTGTGTGTGAGGGGGGGGGGGGGTAGATTTAAATATATTAAATGTTTTTAATAAAAAAAAAAAAAAACTTTATAACCCCCCTCCCTTCTTACCTCATGCCTGAGAGTGAATTGCTGCCGAATGTCCGAATTGCTAAAGTGCCAAAGTGCTTCAGATTTCTGAAAAGTGGCAAAACAAGAGAGGGAGGGAAAATTACTGGAATCTAACCCTAGATGTGTAAGTGGTTGGGGGTTGGGATTAGGGGTAGGTGTTGGGGGTGGGGTAGGGTTAGGGGTGAGGGTTAGGGTTAGGGAATAGCTGAAGTCCTGAATAGCCAAAGACCCGAATTTCGGAAGTACCGAACCAAAGTCCCGAGCTGAAGCAAATGTTTTGCCCATGCACATCCCTAATAGTTTATACCATTTACCTCCTCATTTGGGTCTTCTTGGCTCCAGCAATCACTGTTTTGTTACAGAATGGTAGCACTGGATTAGCTGTTTGAGCTCTTCCAGGGAGGAGCTAAAGTCCCCAGCCTTGTATGCTCAGTGTATCTTTATGCAGAGTTCATGAAGAAAAGTGCTCTCCTTCCCCATTACCTTGTGCTTTACTTATTTCTTTAGGAAGTCCAAATATGTGTAAATCTGCCAATGGCACCTGCAACCCAAATTGCAACACCCACCAGAGTTGGCCAGAACAGGACATCTATATCTTGTTATGGCTTTAAATTTAAAGGACTCTAATGTAAAATAAAATTTAAAAAATCACATAATATAAATTAATTTAATGGGTCACTCCGGACCCCTACAGCAGTTTAGCTTGCTAAGAAGATTTATGCGTGAAGAGTGTATCCTCATTTTTTTTCATTTTCCAAAAAGTGCATATTTCAATAGAAATTAGACTTGTTACACCCCTGGGCTGTCAATCATACAACCGTTCTGGACCCTCCTGGTTTAGTTAACTTATATGCACTGAACTAAAGAGGCAGCAATTGCCCAGAGAACCTGCCTTGCAAAGACTTCTCATTGAGCTTCATTGTGAAGTCTGTGATTGGACAGCCACAGAAAGTCTGGGCAGGGATAGAAGGGGAGGGCTTACAAAGACAGCAGACTAGAGATCTAGTGATTTCTATTTTGTATTTGGGCAGTGCAGTGTCCCTTTAACACTGAAGCATGTATAAAATGCCATCTTCAGATTCCTTCTCTTCTCCCATACTGCACAGTTCAATGTTAATTCTAATGTGTATAATGCACTAATAAAACCAGCAGGGTATAGAAGCTCTCTGAGTAATAACTAGTACTTACCCACAAATTATTCTTGCGTTTCAATATTCTACATTACTACGCCAGAAGGAAAATCTTACATTTCACTATATATTTTTTTTCGCATTCATTTTTTCGCATTTGGCAATCAGGATAATGTCACTCAATTTTTAAAGAGAGTATTCTTCACGTTTCTGCCAAATTTATAACAAACCTTGGTAGTAAAAAAAACTTTTTTTTTTTTTTTTTTTTTTATGAGGCTTGCAATGATGTTTTGCACCTGTAGCTATTTTTGTTAATAACAGATATATAGAATTACCGTACATGTTTATACAATGTGCCGGACTTAAGACGCAGAATAACTTAATCTTATTTTTTTTTTCTTCTATAAAACTCCAGCAAAATTATTTTTTTTTTTTTATGTGACTATGGCAGGAGAGGTTGTATTAATGATTTCTGTTTAATAGGTTTGGTGTGAGATTTCTTTTATATAGATATGATTAAGTTTATTCACTAAATTGTTGAAAATTCACCCAGGAATTGCAACTTTTAGACCCAAAAAAGCAGATCTGGAAAAATAGCCAAGTTAAAGAATTTTATCATCTTTGTTATTTTTGGCATAAAATTTGCAATTTCCTTGTGGATTCCTTACCGTTTAGCTCTTAGTAAGAACCCTGTTTGGTTTTCCCTGGGGATCATTTTTTACTCCTCGATGCAATGAATTGATTAATTCAAACCAGCCAAAACACATTGTTCTAATCCACAACCCTTTAGTGTAGAAGATATTGGGGCTATGGTTATCTGCCCCCTTCCAGTGTGAGCTGCTGTGTTTCCTGAAGTGCACTGCTTTGAGGAAGATGCTGAATTTCATATCCCCGAAGCGCCATATGAACTAGCAAATGACTAGTTAGGTTGTACATGTTCGTTTTATTTGGTTTTCGGTGTACCGCCCATAGCGCCAAAGAAAGAGATGATTGGGGGGAAAAAGAGATGATTGATGGCTGGGGGACAGGCACTAAATGTTTAATCACAGATCAAGTGTGATTTGATCACTAGGGGGTGGAGAAAAGGAGAAACCCCTCTAATTTATATAGTATGTATTTAATCTATAAATATAATTTTTAATTTTGTAATTTTTTTTTTTTACTGCTCTTTCCCTTTGTTGGTTACTTTTTCTCACAAGTAATGTGACTCGCGCCACCACCGATGCCGATAATTGCCAGGCTTGCATGGAAAAGGTACTCTTAAGAGTGCTCTTTCACAGCGCACCTAATGATGCACTCGCTCTTTGCTGCCTGAGCACAATTTATTGGTGTGCCTTGATGAGGCACACCAGGGACCAAAATCAGGAGGGCCGAACAGGACCTCAGAATAGGGACAGTTCCACAGAAATCGGGACTGTTGGGATCCCTGTTTAATAAAGCCACACCTGGAACATTGAAATCTTGACGGAATTTTTAAATCTTGTTACAAATTAACATACAAATCATAAAACCTGTAAATGTAGATTGCAGATGAAAAACAGTTTTTACAAATGTTACACCCAATCCAGTAAACACATACACAACTTAGTTCCTCTCTCTTTAAGGGTTTCCTGCCAGGGGAAGCTGGCACGGGTTGGCCTCGCCATTTGTTTGGGTTGTCATGTATGTACAGGAAAGTGCGTATGCGCTGATTTTCTTTTGTCTTTGTTGCCTGGACTCCGTCTCTACGATAAATGTTCCGGCTGTAAAAGTATAGAAAGAACAAGGTGTGACTATTGTTTTTGCAAGTTCACAGCCGATGTAGAAAGAAATATTTATCTCCCTGGTGTCCCCCGTACCTTTACACATAGAGGGTTATCTGCTAAAGTGTGAATTGTGGGGAAGCCAAAGAAAATCAAGTTGAATTTAAAATTTTAGGATAAGATAGTCAAATCAAACAGGTTAAAAAAGTTGACTTTACAAATTGTATTTATTTAAAATTTTAATTCTTGACAATCCACACTTCAGTGAAAAAAACCTGACCGTGAAATGGCCCAAGTAGCCACCTGTTACTGTCTCCATTTTGTTGCACAAAAGGGGTATTAAAAATGACTTGTTCATCCCTGGTAATAAGCATCTTTATTATTATTCTTATTCTTATTATTTATGTAGCGCTGTATCAACCAGAGTTGCTATATAATATACATACATTTAAAAAAAAAAAAAAAAATATGTGCAAAACTCTATGTTTTCAGTTCAGCTATTTTGCCATAAAACTTGATTTAACTTTGTCTTCCCAAGTTTCATTGAATAGCCCTGTAAATATTCTTATCAGACTCACGGCAGCATTCTGTTCTACTAGGAAGTCATAATCCTTATGTTTCCAGCCATGACATCACTAAACAGAGCTTCATGTTGGGTTCAGAGTTTAATTGCCAAACACACTCTCAGCCCTTTGATGTGTTTTTTGTGTGAAGGAGTCAAAGCCCTAAAGGTGAATCCTTAAATAATTCCAGGGAAACCTGGCGCACTCAGTCACTCGCAGCCACCCACCTAGTCACTGTCCCATACACGTACGGTCACACGCAGCCATCCACCTAGTCACTGTCACCTAGTCACGCAGCCTGTCGCATACCCACGCACAGTCGTACCCAGCCACCCACCTAGTCACTGTCACCTAGTCACACAGCCTATCGCATACTCATGTGCAGCCACCCACAGAGTCACGAAGCCTGTCACATACCCACTTGCAGCCACCCACCTAGTCACATACAGCCCACCTACTGATTTGCATATATTTATCTCCAACACAGGGTAATACACCTACCCACCCACCATCCACATCCTGCATACATTCATGCACACACAACATATAATCGGCACTCCAGATGTTGTGGACCACAACGCTGGAGTGCCAAAGGTTAACCCTGTAATATGCAGACCCTCAAACGTGTACACAAATTGCACATACAGACACTGCACACATTTTGTAAGAAACTTGTACCTTTATACTGGTTTAGGATGATGTTATGGCTTATTGTCATTACAAGTGACTACATTTCCATAGACTCCCACTTTAGCAAATCGCACTGTTAGTTGCACACAGATGTTTAGCCACCGAACCAGGAATTGTGAAGAATTAAAAGGGAACATGCACATTTTACACAAAAATAGTTTTGTTTTTTGTTTGTTTTGTTTTTCCAATTCTAATGTACGCTCAGACTTACACATTTGCACATGATGTCATGTTAATGTGTAGAATAATAAAAAGTAATTCTGTATAACACTCAAACACATTCGCTCTCCTGCCAATTCTGAGTTACGTGGTTCCCTCTCTGTCTGTCCCAGGCAGATTCTAATTAGCTTTGCCTGCTGCAGATATGTACTGATTGGCAGGCCCAGTGGAAAGATTTACGAAGACTGAACCTGAACACGTGATGTCAGAGGTGCTCGGGCCACGCTGGTTTTATGGGAAGCAGTCAACAACTGTGTGCTTTCACATAAAATAACTCACAACAACCACAACTGTGTGCACGCGCCACTGGTGGCTTGGAGGAACAAGGCTGAAATGGGAAATGGGAAATGGCAAAAAAATATAAAAATTGTTAATTTAATTTTTCCTCCCCAATATTTTTTATGTAATTCTTTATATAACGCAGTAACTTATTTTATTTTTTATTTTTCAGACATGAGATTTTAGTCCTAGAGCAATTGTTGGTGTGTCTCAGAATAGATGGGCCTCGAGATAAGAAACCTCTGTCTGTAATTATGTGGTAGAGAAAGTTACAGTAGGTTATAATGATACCGTCTGACTGTAAAACACAATGTTTCATGAAACTTCAGTTTATTTCAATGTAATCCAATGATATAGATGGTACAGCTCTGTGGAAAAAAAATCCTGCTATAACCACGAACAGGTGGCATTTGACCTTTCTAACTGGCTAGATTTTATTTAGCGTTGATTTCTAAAGCAAAACCTATATTTAAAACAAAATTAGGGGGCGTGGCCGAGCCGCGGAACGGAATGGCCGCATAATCGCATCGCTCCTCCGAGCACACCCGTGAAGCCTGAGAAAGCTGACCCTGCTCCCCGAAATGGGGAAACATTCAAAGGCCGGGAGCACCCCCAAACCCTCGGGGACCCGCCAAGCGCTGGTGAACTCCTCGATGCGGCAATATTTAGCCGCGACGCCGGACCCAAACTCCCAGGCGGCGTCTGAGGCCTACACACAGTCGGAAGCCTCCTCCCCTAATTCCCATTCCCCGGACAGGGGAGAACACATGGCAACCCCACCGGCAGACTGGCTTAACCTGCTGAAGGCTCTGCCCACCCGAGCTGATCTGACTAACGCCACCACGGCCCTTCAGACCTCTATCAGGGCGGACATTCAAATGATGAGAGCGGACATACAGGGCATAGCCGACCGCATGGCCCAAATTGAGGCCGACCATGACAACTTAACCGCGGCACAGGCGGCCCATTCAACGGCCCAGTCACAACAACTGACCCAAATACAGGCCATGGCTCGCCACGTCGAGGACTTAGATAACAGAGGCCGCAGAAACAACCTGCGGATACGCGGCCTAAAAGAAGGAGAAGAAACACCCGCGCAGCTGATAACCCTCATCTCTACCATATTCAATGGCCTCCTGGGACGCCCGGGTGAGTCCCCAATTGCATTCGTCCGGGCCCACAGAGCACTGAGTCCGAGAGGTCCGCCAGATGCCCCTCCACAAGATGTGATCTGTTGCCTGGAGAACTATGCTCTGAAAGAAGAGATCCTGCATGAGGCCCGCAACAGAGGTGAGCTCGACCACGACGGTCATCAGCTTCAACTATACCCAGACCTCTGCCCGGCCACCCTGGGGTACCGCAGGGCTTTAAAACCGCTCACCAGGACTCTGACCGCCCAGAAGATACGATACAGGTGGACCTTCCCGACGGGCCTGATCGCTCACACGGCGAGCGGCCCTAGACCAATACGTACGGCGCAAGACCTACAGGATCTTACAACTGAACTCCACCTGCCGCCACTTCACCTGAGATGGCCGGACCCACTGGATTTCTATAATGGCCCACCACCACCGATACAAGACCAACCACAGCCGCAACGACGATCCAGGACCCGGATGGAAACCGTGAGACCAGCCGGGGCAACCCGCTAGCTATGCCAGGCGACCCCAAAGCTGCGAAAGGACATAAAAGACACGTAACTATAACCACCCACACCGGGGCAGACAACCCCACACACACACACGAGCCACGCACACAGATCTTTAAATCAACGGCCCACTGAGACTCCTGAGGTGGGGAATGGGTAATAAGGGGAAAGGGGACAGATCTACACGGCCACATGAGTACTGCTGACTCCTTCCGAGCCTCCTGCTATGGGGTTTTTGATGGCCGTGAATTGGCATGTGACTACACTGACATTTTGGGGAGGGGGGTGAGGCGGGTGGTACCGGTCAAGTGGCTGACTGGGGTATGGAAGTGGGACATCATCACTGTACTTGAATGGTTCAGTCCAATAGAGAATGTTGGGACAATAAATTACCACCCCACTGGCCCACTGTAGCTGACTTGCAGGCACCATGTGACGACCGGGAACTAGGGCCCCACTGAGCCAATTTTGGCTGGGGATGGCAACAGCACCCCCCCCCCCCCCAACTAGGACAGCTCTAGTGGCCCAGAGAAAGAGACGACAGGGACAACACGCCTACGCCCATGGGTAGACTGGGCCACGCTGACCCCACAAGATAGGTCACATCCCCAAGGTACGCTGAGGTGCTTGAGAAAAGGGTCTCCCCGACCGCTGACAATACAGGGGTCAACTATATCCACTGTCAAACGGGTAGCGACGGAGGATGCAAGTGACCCCTGAAGAGAAAAGTTCTCCCACTAGCCGCCCACAGACAGGGCGCTCTTTAGTGGCACACCACCCACTAAGCCACGGCAGAATAGTAGGGATTAACCCCACAGAGAGACGGAGTGACAGGCCACGCTCCCACTGGACAGGGGTGTACAGTTTGTGGCAGGGGGACTCTGCTGGACCGACAGGCGCGGTCGAACCGACTCCTACCTCGCCCACATCTTTACCTTTCTATTGCATATTTGGTTACTGAGTTGGTATTATTGTTTACTGTTATTGTTGCATTTTTTGTTTACAGCCTCGCACTCTCCTCGCCCGACGTGCCCCCGGGAGGAGGGCAGAAGCCCCACTTACTCCTACTGACCGGCTCCCACAGCCTTCTCCCCCCCCCCCCTCCCTTACCCATTACTCCTACCACTCCCGCCCATACAGGCCACCGACGCAGTGGTGCCCTCACTATGCCGCCCCAGACCACGCACAAGCGAGCAGAGATCAACCTCCTGAACATAAATGCTAAAGGGCTAAACATCCCTGAGAAACGCTCGAACGCGCTGCGTCACTTCCATAGCCAAAGGGCACACGTAGTGCTGATCCAAGAGACCCACTTCAAAGAGGGTCAAGCCCCTACACTTGCAGACGGACGGTACACCCAGGGCTTTTTTTAGCAACAACCCAGAGGGAAAAACCAAAGGCACTGCGATACTGATCCACAAATCGCTGCATTTCACCCCCACAGACACCCTCAGTGACGACCTAGGCAGATACATTTGTGTCAAGGGACTAATAGCGGACAAACCCTACACATTCGCATGCCTCTATACCCCTAACCGACGCCAACACCTTTTTTTGCGCTCCACAATCAAGACAATTGAGAGGTTTGCCGAAGGCTGCCTGATCATAGGGGGAGACCTGAATGTAGCCCTGAGACCGACAGTTGACACGTCCACCGGCGCCTCTTCATTACCCCGCCACATCCTCACAGCCATAGACAGGACCTTACACGACGCCCGCCTGGTAGACTGTTGGAGGGCGACACACCCAACGGACCGTGACTATACCTTTTACTCGACCCCCAACAACACCTACTCGAGAATTGACTATTTCCTGATGCCACACTACTATTTGACAGATATCAGACGGACGGCCATCGGCACGGCGACCTGGTCGGACCATGCCCCAGTCCTAATGACGTTGACGTCCCCACTTTATAGACCCACTTGCAACAGCTGGAGACTCAACGACTCCCTCCTGAATGACCAGCTGGTGCTGACAGAGGCCAAATCGCATCTTACGCAATATTTTTTAGACAATGACACGCCGGACGTTACGCCCTTCTGCCTCTGGGAAGCTCACAAATGTGTGATGAGGGGACACTTCATAGCGAAAGGTGCAGCCCTTAAACGGGCAAAAGCCGCCAGACTACAGGCCCTATTAACCGAAATTTGCACAGTAGAGGACAGACACAAACAGACCCATCTCCCGACCGATGGGGCACAACTGACGACGCTCCGGAGGGAACTCTCCACCATCCTCAATGCCAACTATCATAGAGCATGCATACACACCAAGGCATTTTTCTATAACAACGCTAATAAATGCGGCACCCTCCTCGCACGCATGATAGCTAAAAAGAGGGCAACAGCCTATATCCCCAAAATTAGGGACAAGCAAGGGAGGATCCAAGGCATGCCGCGGGACATGGCAGACGCTATACGAACCTACTATGCAGACCTATACAATCTAGAAACACACACAATAGACAACACACTAATGGACAAAAAAACACGAATTGCCAGATACCTTGAGCCCCGTATAGGCAAACGTCTCACCCTAGAAGCAAGCGCGGAACTAGATGAGCCAATCACTGCCCAGGAACTAGCATGGGCCCTCAAAACGGCCAAATCCGGCAAAAGCCCGGGACCTGACGGTTTACCTATCAGGTACTACAAAACGTACGCGGATCTCCTTCTTCCCCGCCTCCTGGTAGCGCTCAACGCGCTTAGAGATGGGACACAGATCCCCCCTCAGACCCTGGAAGCAAACATCGTCCTGATCCCCAAAGAGGGGAAAGACCCGGAACTATCCCAACTACAGGCCGATATCCCTGCTCAACTGCGATCTCAAATTCTTCACGAAAATCCTCTCACAGAGAATGCAAACCTTCCTCCCGGACTTGGTACACAGGGATCAAGTGGGATTCACCCCACAACGGGAAGCTAGGGATAACACGATCAGGGCGCTAGCCCTGATCCACACCGCAAACACCAGCAAAGAGGGCCTTCTCCTGCTCTCCACGGACGCGGAGAAGGCCTTCGACAGAATATCCTGGGACTTCATGTTCCAGATGCTGGAGGGGCTAGGGATGGGCCCGCTCATGGTGACATGGATCAAAACACTATACTCGAGACCGACAGCCCGCGTATGTGTGAACGGGGCCTTTACAGACCCCTTCCCGATCAGGAATGGAACCAGACAGGGCTGCCCACTCTCCCCCCTTTTGTTCGTACTCGCACTGTAACCATTCCTGAACTCGGTCCGGAACAACCCACTCATCCCAGGTCTGAGGCTGGGGAGCAAGAGGCATTCCGTAGCAGCATACGCGGATGATCTCTTGTTCTTTGTCACCGAACCTGAATCGGCTATGCCGGCTCTCATGAAGGAATTCGAGACGTATGGGGAACTATCGAATTTCAAAATAAACTTCTCCAAATCCACGATACTAAACATCTCCATTCCAAAACACACAGAAAAGGCGCTGAGGAGGGACTTCCCCTTTGGGTGGTCAGACACCTCTTACCTAGGGGCAAAGATCACCAAAGACCTCACCCAGCTGTATGAGGCGAACTTCCAACCGCTGCTGCGCACCATCCAGAACGCCCTCACTGACTGGGGACGGGTGCGGCTCTCGTGGTTCGGCAGGGTGGGAGTTCTCAAAATGAACATCTTGCCGCGGGTGCTGTACCTGTTTCAGGCCATACCCTGCTCCATTCCAGAGGCTTTCTTCGCCTCACTTAGATCCATGATCCTCGGATCACCTGGCAGAAGTTGAAAGCCAGAATAAAGCATGATGTGCTCACACTACCCAAAGAAAAGGGAGGGCTGTCCCTCCCTGACTTCAAGGAGTATTATAGAGCCACACATATTCAACGGATCATGGAATGGACTAAATCAGAGGTAGTCAAACTGTGGAAAGAAGTGGAGACTGCACAGGTAGGCAGACCTATCGCAGTCCTCCCCTGGTTGGACGTCCAACAAGGCAGGCAGTTAGCAGCCCCACACCCCCTTATCAAAGCGACCATACAGGTGTGGCATAGACTAGCCACACGACTGTCACTTACCACCACCCCCTCCCCATTACTTCCGCTGACCTACAACGAGACCTTTCCCCCCAGGAAAAGAACCGAAAACACTAGTCCGCCTCCTGAACCGAGAAATCCCAAGGCTGTGCCACGCAACCACCGGTGGCCGCCTCAAGTCACTAGAGGCCATGACCGGGAACTCTAACCACCCATTCATGTTACAATTCAGGTACAGACAACTGCAATTATTCACACAACCATTACTTCTGATCCACAACACCACTAGAACACTGACACAATTCGAAGAACTCTGTATGGACCCAATCCCCCTACCCAAAGGCCTCTCCACCCTTTACGGCATACTCATGCGACAGGGCAGACAACCACCCCCAAGCTTCATGGGGAAATGGGAACAAGCATTGGGTACAACCTTCACACCACCTCAATGGGACAAAATTTGCACCCTCACGCTCCACTGCGCGCTATCAAGCGGAACGCAGGAAACGGCCTATAAAATTTTGGCCCTCTGGTACCGCACCCCACTCCAGACCCACACATACGACCCCACTACAGACGACACCTGCTGGAGATGCACTAGACACACGGGCACATACCTCCACATCTGGTGGGAATGCCCACTCATCCAACCCTACTGGGAATCCATATACCAAATCATTAAGAGATTTACCAACATCCCCCCACCGAAGGACCCTGCAACATTCCTCATACACCACACCAAGACAAAGTCATCTGTTTATAAAAAATCCCTCACAATCCGAATACTCAATGTGGCTAAAAGTCTTATCCCCATCTATTGGAAAAAACAAATTGCACCGCCCATAGACACCTGGTACCGACGCATGGAGGAACTCAAAACACTAGAGGAGCTATCCCTGATGGCAGAAGGGAAATCCCAGACTTACCTGACGATCTGGACACACTGGCTACTGACTACTGCACGCCCGGACTTCCAAGCCATGCTCCACTGACCTAGACGAACTGACTCAGTCTATGCAAGGACCCGACTAGACGTGTACCCCACCCCTATCCCCCCCCCATCTGCCCCCCCCCACCCACCCCCGTGGACCAGAAGGCGAGGACGTGCGACTTCTGGGGGGATAACCCACGGTAATGTGGCTAGGCAAGCCTGGCACGACAAGTTAAGTGGCATCACACGCAAGGTTGGAGAAAGGAGACCTGGAACATGAACACCTCACACAGGCCTCCGAGCTTGACTCAGATACACCTTGATGGTTTAGAGGCACTTAACACTGCCGCAGACACACACACAGTAGCTCACGAGGCAGGGGAACCAAGGAAGAGGAGACAGAGCGGAGACCCCCAACACAGGTAGGGCAGGCACGCCCAATAGGGGTAAGTAGACGCACACCCAGGGCACAGGGCACGGAACCCCCCCTATGGGGAGGAACACACTACAACCCTAACACCCACCCTAGTGGACCCCCTAGACCAGGGGTAGGCAACCTACGGCACTAGTGCCTTGCACGGCACTCAAGGTGTCTTTGCACGGCACTCAAGGCTGCTACAGCCAAACAGGCTCTGGCCTGTCAGGAGTCCCAGTATGGAGTCATATGTATCATACACGATACCACAAACTACTCCTGAACATATACAATATAATAGCTCATATACGCACAAATACTACAATACAAAGCAATTACAGCATAAATAACACAAGCAGAATACGGCAGCATACACACCTCAATTTAAACAAATAGGACCGGCACGCTACGAGACATCACAATCCTATATCGGCACAGTGCTGCTAAAAGGTTGCCTACCCCTGCCCTAGACTATAGGTGCCACAAACACCAACAAGGCAGTACTCCTCCTATACGACACACACGAAACGCACTAGCCCATTAGGGCGCAAGTGTAAGAGGGACCCCAATGATCGCCTAGGGCCACCACCTAAGGCATACATACTGCGAGCCCTGCGAAACCCACTAATATATACCACACATGCCATAAAGTGACCTGCGAGTCACCAAGGTTTGCATTCGAGACAAATGTTCCAGGTGTCAAGTTACCTTAGAAGATCTTACCAACCTGTGGGACCAGCGAGTCCACGGCGATGAGGTGCCACATCATCATGACATTGAAAATTACTTAATGTACAATATATTCACAAAAACTAAAACAACGGTGAGACCTGCGAGTCTCAAACAATCGATGTCCACATAACTGATGAAACCTGCGAGTTTCGAAACGTTCAATTGATATGTTGACACAAACGGTTACAATATGGAGACCTGCGAGTCTCAATGTTTCTTAAATCTTTGAAAATGAATAAACAGATATTTACAAAAAAACAAAAACAAAATTAAAACTTTAACATTTTTAAAATCACCTCCCACTCCAGTACTGATCTTCACCTGGCATTGAAACAAACTTTTATGCCAGGGTTTAATTCCATCCTTCTACTTCTCCAGGAAGCTGTAGAAAAGGGCTTCCCCTCTCGCACTGTACAGGAGCCTACATGATTCACACAGTACGGTGCTATTCAATAGCAGCTAGAATTGGGAAGGCGTAGGTAATATTTTATAGGTTATTGACAATATGTTTCCAGAGCCAAATAACTTACTGTATGTATTAAATAGGTCTACATAAATTTAAACTAATCAGAATATAGTCATTAAATCTGATATGCTTTATACTGCTTGAGACAACCCAGGAAAAGGTCATTACTTCCACTGCATGGAATCATTTAGTCTGACTATATTATGCTATTATTCTTTCCCAATTTACTTTATTTGTAACACCGGTTAACAGTTGTCATTAAATTTACTACCATATATAATTACCAATTAGTCTTAAAGGAATGGGAGAGGCAGGGATTTGTCATAGAATGACTCTATTAAAAGAAATATGCTATAAAAAATTTCTAGTGCCGGGAATCTTTAATACTGTTATTCTGGTGTGGGGATACTATGAGGTCTGTTTAAGAAACAATATTCTTTATAATATGTGCGTTTTGGCAGAGTTTTACAGTTTTCAACAAAATTCCACTCGAATTGGTCCGAAACTGAAATCCATTTCCCAGCCAATTAGCTCAGGAACCTAGATCCATCTACATGAATGGATATTTGAATAAAAACAGATATTTAAATAATTAACCGGGCAATTGCTGTTGCATTAGTAGCCAGTAGTAGATACAACAACAAAAAATTAAACCGGGGGGGCACAAGACCCTTAATAACAAAGGAGCCGAGTGTACCGCTATGCTACACTATGGCTGGCAGTGCGAGAGTTAATAGGGAGGAGATATATGGGCCAAATTACTAAAACAGGCTAATAATTTGGTGGTTATAATAATTTGGCCCCGTATATTATACTGTGTGTGTGTGTATATAATTTAATATAACACAATGTAGTTGCTCTGTTTTAACCATACGTTCCCCAGACACTCTGCATGCAGTTTGTGGTTATCTCTCTAATTGAAACGGCTACCCTTTAACGAGCTGTCAGGAGGAAGCCATTTCCAGCCGGGTACATACAATGTTTGAATACTTGTAAAAACTTGAAATGCATTTTGCACACCCACTTATATTGGACTTTAGCAGCATCATTCCAGACATGGTTATTACGGCTGTTAAATGTTAATTAGAGAAGCTGTTTTTTATGTGGGAAGCGGTCCTGTTTCTTTAACCTCTTGCGTACTAGATAATTATTCCACCTCATAGCTGGAGGCTTAACCGCCTGCCGTAGCTCAGAGATAAATAGATGGATGTGGCCCTCTTGCTGGTTCACCGCAAACTAACACGGTTATTCACTAAACTGAGAATTGCTGGGAATCCAAAGGGAATTTTCAAATTTTTTTTTTTTTTTTTTTTTTTATAAATTCTTTATTTATTGCAAGGCAAGGCACCAAAAAGCATAACAGTAGTGAAATACAATACAAATGTACATCAATATAAGGGCATGTCGTAATGATATGGTACTTAAATAAGCAAGTAGTCGAAGGAACGGTCAGCTGCAGGAAAGTCCACCATACATCATGTTACAATAGTGAGTGCCTTTAATTCCGTGGTGTCTTGCCGAGATTTTTTTTGTTTGGTTCATATATATTCTTCGTTGTACATTTGACAAAGTTCACATGGACATGAATGTTGCACAAAAGATACTGTGTGGGCTTATGCAAGAGCCAAAGTGTAACCAGTTCAAAAAGAAAAAACATTGTGATACAGAGAGGCATATATTAGTAGAGTAGTTATCTGGTGTTGCAGCGTTATGTTTTCGTAAGGGGTTCTGTCCAGACAAATTTCTAAACATTTTGAGCGAACAAAAAACAACAGTAAGTATGAACAAGCTTATATGTACAGTCATATTTCCTTGTTGCGGCACAAGGAACAGTAAATGGGAATTTTCAAATTTTAAGGTCAAAATAGCCAGTGCGGCTAAGCTGGCGTTACATTTGCAATGCGCTTTGAATTCCTGGCAATTCTTTCTTTAGTAAATAACCCCATAAGAGTTTAGGCTCCCTCTAGCTTGCATCCGTATAATCCCTTCTCATCAGGTAAACACAGTCAAACTTCAGGTAGATCATACCTCCTAAGTGCCCCTATTAATCAGGGACAGTCCCTCTTCTGGACCCAAATCTCTCTGTCAATCTTTTCTGTCCGAATAGACTTTTTTTCTAGGAGCTCATTGTTGGTTTGTCTGAGCGTATAGCATCAAGACTACTTAGTCAGTAATGTTTCTTTAAAGTACAATACATTTTTTTAGAACTCAGTCTTTATTTAAATAAAATACTTTAATCTTGCTGTAAGTTACATTTTATCATTGGGCCATGAAATTATCTAAATTGTCCACACCTCAAATAGCACCCTAAAGTAAAATATAAAATAATTTAAAAAGCGTCTCTCTCTATCCATGTAAAATAAATGTGATGTAGACCCTGAGTATTAAGACTGCTTCTGAAACGGTTAATTCCCGCAAAATAATTTATTGACACTGACATCGTCTCTACCCAATTTTGTTTTTAGTTTAAAACAGGCCTTTTTTAGTTTAGCTATTTTGTATAAAAACATTTTTTAATTGTGGTGGGGTGACAAGGCTATGCTGGGGTGACGGGCTGTTTAAAGGTGTATTCCCCCTTTCCCTGAGGCTTACTTTGGGAAATGTATCAGAGAGCTCCTCCTATTTGAACACCGGTCCTGCAGTGACCATCTTGGTGAAATCTCACCTGTCTGCCTCAGCCACACAGCAGAAGAATGGGCTGGCCAGTGATCTACTCACTGGCCATGCCACCCCACTCCTGCCTGCCGCCACGAGGCCGTGGCCTTGTGGTAAATCTGTCCCTGTCTGCTAATGTCGTCACACTTTTTCAACACAGATTACATAATGCTTTGAACATGATTTTTTAAATGTACACTGGTAAACCATCTGTATTTTAATTTATTTATTTTTTTAATAATTAAACTCGCCATATTTTTACATGACACCCACGTTGTGTTCCGCTGGAGATGGTGATGGGTGCTTGTCATGTTTGTGCCTGAGCATGTCTGTCTTGTAATTGTGTTCCTGACGAGTTAAAGCCATCTAATGAAAGGTTCTCTGGTTGAGGAGTTAAAAGATAACATAATGAAGAAGTGTGAGACTCCAGGACCTTGTTTTACTTCCCACGACCTTGAGCTTACGCTGTGTGATTTCATGCAAGTCTGTGAATCACTCGAGTGCTTCTCGTTCATAGCACAGCGAGCGCTCATTTATCAGCAATAATTCCTTATAGTGTTTGTTCCCAACCACAAACATATCTGATTGAGCTGCCAAAAACTCCAATCCAACAAAGCAGCTCAGATCCTACCACATATGGTCTTATCGTCTCTCCAACAGCTACACTCCCGTCAAATAAAGATCTGACTCCACCAACTCTGTAGAATGTAGTGGGTCCTTCCATGTATTTTGTTACTTTTTGGCAAATATCATGGCATTGATTGCCCATTGAAGCTATTAGGCATTGCAGCATTGGTTTATCCAGGCACTTGTCTTGTGAACCAAACTTGCAGATGGAATTTTTAAGATGGACAAATGTGTGAAAATAAGCTAAATATGAAATTGACCGGGTTTGATGGAAATGGCATCAAAAAGCATGTCTGTATATAAAAAAAAATTTAAAAGACGACCGTGACGGAGTTATTTACTAAAGAGAGACTTTAAAATCAATATTATGTTTATAGTTAATTGTTTTGTGTGCTCTCCTGTCCTGCTGATGCTTGTTACGAACTAGGTGGGTTTGGCTATGGAGCCCGTATATCGCCCTCTTTGCTACGTGAATAGCAAAGCTGGTTAATTTGCATATTCAGCTAGATTTGCATATTGCTAATTCTGCAGGCAGGAGAGATATTTTGTGCTAATTATTGTCTTCTCAACCCATTAATAAATATGTCATATTATATTAAGTCCCTGTATGTTGTCTGATCTGGTTTGATTATTTTATCTTTTTATTGCAGTGATCACAGCAATCTAAGTGTAATGAGCATATGGACTAGTTCAGAGTAAAAAATAAAACTGAGAATGTTTGCTCCTCTTGGAACTGTGTGTTCTGTGTGGATTTTTAGGGATTACAGTCAGAGTTGTTGTTCCTGTTGGCTGGCTGCATGACCACTCTAGCCCTGGGACAAATCAAAGAGAGCTAGGCATGAGAGCCGAAAGTGTCTTTATAAAGATAAGAGCAATCACATTGCAGGCAGAGGGGACGATACCTGCATGGAAGAAGGGCTGCAGCGGAATAGGCAGAGGGGACTGGAAGGATAGCTACAGCATGGTTGGGTGGAAAAGCTTCAGGGAGACCCCAGTCAAGCATTGGTGACTAGATTCAAAGCGCTCCAGCGTCCCGGCAAGCGACTAGGAAGCAAACTGGGTGGAGGTACTCGGTCAGAGTACAGGAGCTCCGTCATATTATTATTTTTTTATTTTTTGTTTCAAAATATTAAATCATTTGAAAAAACTACCCACAAATATTAACTCTAGGCCGGGGGGGAAACAACCTTTAGTAGTACTTTGCCAAAACAAGATCATGAAGTCCCTTGGCATGCTGACCCTATTTAATTTAACTAACGTTGCCTTGTTATGCTTGTGTTATTTATGGATGCTGCAGTTGTTTCGTAATGTTTTATTTGTGCTTATGCGGGCTGTTATATTATGTATGTTCATGAGTAGTTTGTGCAATCGTGTATGACATTTATGGATGTGGGCTCTGCATGGGGGCTGCTTATGTAAGTGTGTGTGTGAGGCTGCTTTTGTGGTTGTGTGCATGAATGTGGATAGTTACTGGTGTTTTGGGACTGTGTGTTGTGTTTGTGTGTGGGCTGTTTCTATTATTTATATGAGGAATCTTCTGAAGCTCTGTCTATACAGGGCTGGTGCAAGGATTTTTGCCACCCTAGGCAAAAATATTTTTTACCGCCCCATTTGTTCCACCCACTCATGCCGACTGACACACACATGCTGACTCAAGTAGACACACACACTGACCGATGCAAACTGACACACATACTCACACAGTTACTTATGAAGGCTGACCCATATGGACACACACATACACACACTGACCCATGCAGACACACATACACGAACACTGACTCATACGGACACACACACACACACACACACACACTGACCCATACAGATACACACTGACCCATACAGATACACACATACACACTGACCCATACAGATACACACATACACACACTGACCCATGCAGACACACACACTGACCCACAGGGCTGCCATCAGGGGTTGACAACCATGACAGTTGTCATGGGCCCAGTGGTTCTGGGGGTCCTTGGTCCCACAGACCCAATGTGCACATATATCAATTGTCGCTATATATATGTGCACCTGTGGGCCCCCCGGCTGCCTGTATAGTGCAGAAAGTGGCACAGCCAACACCATCTTGTGTTTCCTGCTGGTCCTCACTCCAACGGCTGCGAGATCCGCAGCCGTCAGTGTTGCCACGGTTACCATGGGAACACGCAGAGCAGCCGGCAGGCCAGTCTCCCAAGCGTTGCAGTGAGGAGCAGTTCGAAAAACAAGATGGTGCTGACTGGGCCCCGTCTTACTGCCGTGTTACACTGCTTCCTCTCATTCACATGGTACCTTATTGTACTATACACACTGCCACTTCACACTTTGCACTATACACACTGCCACTTTGTACTATACACACACTCTGTATTCCCTATACATACTGCATCCACTACACACACTACATCCTTTGCACACACTGCATCCATTACACAAACATACAATGCATTCACTATATACACACTCACTCTGCGTCCATTACATACACTGCAGGTGGGGGATATCCCGATCCCCACTGGTGCATTTCAAAGGACACCTCAATAACTTCTCCAGCTGCCGGGTGAATCGGGCCTAATAACTAAAATGTTTGAGGGCCTAAAGCAAAAGGCGCCTTACCACAGCCGCATACAAACTTGGACCTTCTACTCCTGAACTTCGATCGTATCTGTGAGATATTTTGGGCAAAGCTCCAGAAATGGAGACTTACCTTCACTCTGTGCCCACGCAAATTTCCCACATGTTCCCAGAGCGAGTTGAGAAAGAGAAGGTGCAAGAAACCCCTGAGGTGAATGGCCGTGCCCTCTCCTTTGAGCCTTCATGATGGCCATAACTCACCCTGACAGCAGAGAGGCAACCTCCTTCATCACCAGCAGAGCCTAACTGACTTTGCAGCTTCTGACCCCAATCCCCAGGTACGCAAGATCGAGGGATCGCAACAACGAGCCCCGGCCAACATCCTGAGGCACACTTTTTTGAGCCCGGTGGAGAGATCTGCTTTGAGTGGCGGATGGAGGGGGAAGCAGGGACTCACCATCCCAAGGCACTGTTTGAGGGGTACACAGACCTTAGCAGCATCTATGTAGTACTGGTAGAAAACTGTTTGACTTATTTTGTCATTGCAATCTGTTTTTGTTGTGCCCACATTGTTCAACTGCTGTGGCCTACTTACCTAACCAGTGACATTTGCTCTTTGCAATTCTTATCTGTTTGTTCAACCTAATAGAATGTGCTCCTGATGGCTCATATATAACTCTAAAAAGTGCAGTATGTTAAAAATTTCCTGATATGTCTATACTCAAGTTCAAAAACCCGTTTTTGTGAAATGCATTCATGTGCTTATACGCTATTCTATGCACTACAAAAAGAAAGAATAAAAAAAAATATAATCTGGAGTAAACAGCGGTTTAATGAAAGAAGTAAAAAAAAAAAAAAAATGGCTGCGGAAGAAATTGTACAAATATGACATAAAAAAATATAAAGATTCCACATCGTTAAACATTTTATAAGTGCATGAACCCAGTTCTTCGAATTCCCATGGCAAAGTAATGTAGATCAATGTCCCCTGCTTCTGAAATGACTTGGGAAATTATTAGAGCAATTGAAATATCTCCGGATAATTTACAAAGGGCGTCATAATCTCACAGCTAATGTCTAAATTGTTATTGGCCCTGGAGACAGCCATCATTTCTTGAGAAATGTTTTCTAAAACAAATTGGCGCCTTCATGGCCCGCGGTCAGTAACCCTCTGTATTTATACCATCATGTAGCAGGAAGGCTGGGTACCTAAACCTAGTAGAAGGGGGAATTGTCTTAGACACACCTTGTAGCCTCCTCACAAGTATTTATTTATACTACTTATAGCTTGTGTCCTTGTAGAGATATTCGGATTAAACTTGACATATGTCAACGTAATAATTATCATCCTCCCAATCTTCCTTCTAAGACTGTACTCGTGAAGGTTTTCGTGGTCCGGAATTCCTAGTAGATTTAACATTTTAGATTAAAATAGATGAGCTGAATACAGACTTGGAAAATTTTTCAGTTTGTCTAAAAAGAAATGTAAACTCCATTTTGAGTTCACACTTTAGAGCAAGTTTCTCCAAACTCTGAACTACAACTCCCATGATTCTCTAGCTGTCTATTTCATTCAAAGAATCAATGGGAGTTGTAGTTCAGCAACATCTAAAGGGGTAGAATTTGGAGAACCCTGCTTTACAGAGTAATTCACTAAACACTGATTTATTTAGTAAAATCAAATCCGGTCAGAATTTGGTTGGTCAGGGTGGATTGGTAGCAATCGTGGATGGGCATTTACAAATTGTCGTTCACCCGCAAGCAAAAGATGTAAGTACTATTTTACCACTGGCAGCTCTAGCAACTAGCGGGCAAGTAGTTTAAAAAAAAAAAACCTTGGCAGTGCAAGGGTTAATCGTGTGGTGGTTGATCTTCTCTTGCTAGCCAGAGAAAAAACGGGTCGCAAGAGTATTCTGAGAACGGACAGCAACTGAAATAGCCTGCCCTTCGGTAGGTCCCCGCTCAGAACTCAAGCTGGTTTTAGCTCATCTTGTGCCATTACAGAGAGAACATATCTGAAGCATATCAGACTGGTCCCACCCATACAGGTAGTCCAGATCCGAAATGCCAGCAAGTTCTCTCTGCACGAGAGATACAGCAACCCCAGACAATCGTTTCAGCCTTGTTAGGCATCATCAGTGAGGCATAGCTAATATCTCTCTAGGCACCGTGAGCAAGGGGTCCACGTCTGGATTACCCTTTAAACTTATGGAGAGAAAAAACGGGTCGCAAGAGTATTCTGAGAACGGACAGCAACTGAAATAGCCTGCCCTTCGGTAGGTCCCCGCTCAGAACTCAAGCTGGTTTTAGCTCATCTTGTGCCATTACAGAGAGAACATATCTGAAGCATATCAGACTGGTCCCACCCATACAGGTAGTCCAGATCCGAAATGCCAGCAAGTTCTCCCTGCACGAGAGATACAGCAACCCCAGACAATCGTTTCAGCCTTGTTAGGCATCATCAGTGAGGCATAGCTAATATCTCTCTAGGCACCGTGAGCAAGGGGTCCACGTCTGGATTACCCTTTAAACTTATGGAGAGAAAAAACGGGTCGCAAGAGTATTCTGAGAACGGACAGCAACTGAAATAGCCTGCCCTTCGGTAGGTCCCCGCTCAGAACTCAAGCTGGTTTTAGCTCATCTTGTGCCATTACAGAGAGAACATATCTGAAGCATATCAGACTGGTCCCACCCATACAGGTAGTCCAGATCCGAAATGCCAGCAAGTTCTCTCTGCACGAGAGATACAGCAACCCCAGACAATCGTTTCAGCCTTGTTAGGCATCATCAGTGAGGCATAGCTAATATCTCTCTAGGCACCGTGAGCAAGGGGTCCACGTCTGGATTACCCTTTAAACTTATGGAGAGAAAAAACGGGTCGCAAGAGTATTCTGAGAACGGACAGCAACTGAAATAGCCTGCCCTTCGGTAGGTCCCCGCTCAGAACTCAAGCTGGTTTTAGCTCATCTTGTGCCATTACAGAGAGAACATATCTGAAGCATATCAGACTGGTCCCACCCATACAGGTAGTCCAGATCCGAAATGCCAGCAAGTTCTCTCTGCACGAGAGATACAGCAACCCCAGACAATCGTTTCAGCCTTGTTAGGCATCATCAGTGAGGCATAGCTAATATCTCTCTAGGCACCGTGAGCAAGGGGTCCACGTCTGGATTACCCTTTAAACTTATGGAGAGAAAAAACGGGTCGCAAGAGTATTCTGAGAACGGACAGCAACTGAAATAGCCTGCCCTTCGGTAGGTCCCCGCTCAGAACTCAAGCTGGTTTTAGCTCATCTTGTGCCATTACAGAGAGAACATATCTGAAGCATATCAGACTGGTCCCACCCATACAGGTAGTCCAGATCCGAAATGCCAGCAAGTTCTCTCTGCACGAGAGATACAGCAACCCCAGACAATCGTTTCAGCCTTGTTAGGCATCATCAGTGAGGCATAGCTAATATCTCTCTAGGCACCGTGAGCAAGGGGTCCACGTCTGGATTACCCTTTAAACTTATGGAGAGAAAAAACGGGTCGCAAGAGTATTCTGAGAACGGACAGCAACTGAAATAGCCTGCCCTTCGGTAGGTCCCCGCTCAGAACTCAAGCTGGTTTTAGCTCATCTTGTGCCATTACAGAGAGAACATATCTGAAGCATATCAGACTGGTCCCACCCATACAGGTAGTCCAGATCCGAAATGCCAGCAAGTTCTCTCTGCACGAGAGATACAGCAACCCCAGACAATCGTTTCAGCCTTGTTAGGCATCATCAGTGAGGCATAGCTAATATCTCTCTAGGCACCGTGAGCAAGGGGTCCACGTCTGGATTACCCTTTAAACTTATGGAGAGAAAAAACGGGTCGCAAGAGTATTCTGAGAACGGACAGCAACTGAAATAGCCTGCCCTTCGGTAGGTCCCCGCTCAGAACTCAAGCTGGTTTTAGCTCATCTTGTGCCATTACAGAGAGAACATATCTGAAGCATATCAGACTGGTCCCACCCATACAGGTAGTCCAGATCCGAAATGCCAGCAAGTTCTCTCTGCACGAGAGATACAGCAACCCCAGACAATCGTTTCAGCCTTGTTAGGCATCATCAGTGAGGCATAGCTAATATCTCTCTAGGCACCGTGAGCAAGGGGTCCACGTCTGGATTACCCTTTAAACTTATGGAGAGAAAAAACGGGTCGCAAGAGTATTCTGAGAACGGACAGCAACTGAAATAGCCTGCCCTTCGGTAGGTCCCCGCTCAGAACTCAAGCTGGTTTTAGCTCATCTTGTGCCATTACAGAGAGAACATATCTGAAGCATATCAGACTGGTCCCACCCATACAGGTAGTCCAGATCCGAAATGCCAGCAAGTTCTCTCTGCACGAGAGATACAGCAACCCCAGACAATCGTTTCAGCCTTGTTAGGCATCATCAGTGAGGCATAGCTAATATCTCTCTAGGCACCGTGAGCAAGGGGTCCACGTCTGGATTACCCTTTAAACTTATGGAGAGAAAAAACGGGTCGCAAGAGTATTCTGAGAACGGACAGCAACTGAAATAGCCTGCCCTTCGGTAGGTCCCCGCTCAGAACTCAAGCTGGTTTTAGCTCATCTTGTGCCATTACAGAGAGAACATATCTGAAGCATATCAGACTGGTCCCACCCATACAGGTAGTCCAGATCCGAAATGCCAGCAAGTTCTCTCTGCACGAGAGATACAGCAACCCCAGACAATCGTTTCAGCCTTGTTAGGCATCATCAGTGAGGCATAGCTAATATCTCTCTAGGCACCGTGAGCAAGGGGTCCACGTCTGGATTACCCTTTAAACTTATGGAGAGAAAAAACGGGTCGCAAGAGTATTCTGAGAACGGACAGCAACTGAAATAGCCTGCCCTTCGGTAGGTCCCCGCTCAGAACTCAAGCTGGTTTTAGCTCATCTTGTGCCATTACAGAGAGAACATATCTGAAGCATATCAGACTGGTCCCACCCATACAGGTAGTCCAGATCCGAAATGCCAGCAAGTTCTCTCTGCAGGAGAGATACAGCAACCCCAGACAATCGTTTCAGCCTTGTTAGGCATCATCAGTGAGGCATAGCTAATATCTCTCTAGGCACCGTGAGCAAGGGGTCCACGTCTGGATTACCCTTTAAACTTATGGAGAGAAAAAACGGGTCGCAAGAGTATTCTGAGAACGGACAGCAACTGAAATAGCCTGCCCTTCGGTAGGTCCCCGCTCAGAACTCAAGCTGGTTTTAGCTCATCTTGTGCCATTACAGAGAGAACATATCTGAAGCATATCAGACTGGTCCCACCCATACAGGTAGTCCAGATCCGAAATGCCAGCAAGTTCTCTCTGCACGAGAGATACAGCAACCCCAGACAATCGTTTCAGCCTTGTTAGGCATCATCAGTGAGGCATAGCTAATATCTCTCTAGGCACCGTGAGCAAGGGGTCCACGTCTGGATTACCCTTTAAACTTATGGAGAGAAAAAACGGGTCGCAAGAGTATTCTGAGAACGGACAGCAACTGAAATAGCCTGCCCTTCGGTAGGTCCCCGCTCAGAACTCAAGCTGGTTTTAGCTCATCTTGTGCCATTACAGAGAGAACATATCTGAAGCATATCAGACTGGTCCCACCCATACAGGTAGTCCAGATCCGAAATGCCAGCAAGTTCTCTCTGCACGAGAGATACAGCAACCCCAGACAATCGTTTCAGCCTTGTTAGGCATCATCAGTGAGGCATAGCTAATATCTCTCTAGGCACCGTGAGCAAGGGGTCCACGTCTGGATTACCCTTTAAACTTATGGAGAGAAAAAACGGGTCGCAAGAGTATTCTGAGAACATTTCGGATCTGGACTGCCCGTATGGGTGGGACCAGTCTGATATGTTTCAGAGAAGTTCTCTCTGTAATGGCACAAGATGAGCAAAAAACAGCTTGAGAACTGAGCGGTGACCGACCGAAGGGCAGGCTATTTCAGTTGCTGCCCGTTCTCAGTATTCTCTTGCGACCCATTTTTTACTCTCCACAAGTTTAAGGGATAATCCAGACGTGGACCCCTTGCTCACGGTGCCTAGGGAGATATCAGCTATGCCTCACTGATGATGCCTTACAAGGCTGAAACGATCGTCTGGGGTTGCTGTGTCTCTCGTGCAGAGGGAACTTGCTGGCATTTCGGATCTGGACTGCCCGTATGGGTGGGACCAGTCTGATATGTTTCAGAGAAGTTCTCTCTGTAATGGCACAAGATGAGCAAAAAACAGCTTGAGAACTGAGCGGTGACCGACCGAAGGGCAGGCTATTTCAGTTGCTGCCCGTTCTCAGTATTCTCTTGCGACCCATTTTTTACTCTCCACAAGTTTAAGGGATAATCCAGACGTGGACCCCTTGCTCACGGTGCCTAGGGAGATATCAGCTATGCCTCACTGATGATGCCTTACAAGGCTGAAACGATCGTCTGGGGTTGCTGTGTCTCTCGTGCAGAGGGAACTTGCTGGCATTTCGGATCTGGACTGCCCGTATGGGTGGGACCAGTCTGATATGTTTCAGAGAAGTTCTCTCTGTAATGGCACAAGATGAGCAAAAAACAGCTTGAGAACTGAGCGGTGACCGACCGAAGGGCAGGCTATTTCAGTTGCTGCCCGTTCTCAGTATTCTCTTGCGACCCATTTTTTACTCTCCACAAGTTTAAGGGATAATCCAGACGTGGACCCCTTGCTCACGGTGCCTAGGGAGATATCAGCTATGCCTCACTGATGATGCCTTACAAGGCTGAAACGATCGTCTGGGGTTGCTGTGTCTCTCGTGCAGAGGGAACTTGCTGGCATTTCGGATCTGGACTGCCCGTATGGGTGGGACCAGTCTGATATGTTTCAGAGAAGTTCTCTCTGTAATGGCACAAGATGAGCAAAAAACAGCTTGAGAACTGAGCGGTGACCGACCGAAGGGCAGGCTATTTCAGTTGCTGCCCGTTCTCAGTATTCTCTTGCGACCCATTTTTTACTCTCCACAAGTTTAAGGGATAATCCAGACGTGGACCCCTTGCTCACGGTGCCTAGGGAGATATCAGCTATGCCTCACTGATGATGCCTTACAAGGCTGAAACGATCGTCTGGGGTTGCTGTGTCTCTCGTGCAGAGGGAACTTGCTGGCATTTCGGATCTGGACTGCCCGTATGGGTGGGACCAGTCTGATATGTTTCAGAGAAGTTCTCTCTGTAATGGCACAAGATGAGCAAAAAACAGCTTGAGAACTGAGCGGTGACCGACCGAAGGGCAGGCTATTTCAGTTGCTGCCCGTTCTCAGTATTCTCTTGCGACCCATTTTTTACTCTCCACAAGTTTAAGGGATAATCCAGACGTGGACCCCTTGCTCACGGTGCCTAGGGAGATATCAGCTATGCCTCACTGATGATGCCTTACAAGGCTGAAACGATCGTCTGGGGTTGCTGTGTCTCTCGTGCAGAGGGAACTTGCTGGCATTTCGGATCTGGACTGCCCGTATGGGTGGGACCAGTCTGATATGTTTCAGAGAAGTTCTCTCTGTAATGGCACAAGATGAGCAAAAAACAGCTTGAGAACTGAGCGGTGACCGACCGAAGGGCAGGCTATTTCAGTTGCTGCCCGTTCTCAGTATTCTCTTGCGACCCATTTTTTACTCTCCACAAGTTTAAGGGATAATCCAGACGTGGACCCCTTGCTCACGGTGCCTAGGGAGATATCAGCTATGCCTCACTGATGATGCCTTACAAGGCTGAAACGATCGTCTGGGGTTGCTGTGTCTCTCGTGCAGAGGGAACTTGCTGGCATTTCGGATCTGGACTGCCCGTATGGGTGGGACCAGTCTGATATGTTTCAGAGAAGTTCTCTCTGTAATGGCACAAGATGAGCAAAAAACAGCTTGAGAACTGAGCGGTGACCGACCGAAGGGCAGGCTATTTCAGTTGCTGCCCGTTCTCAGTATTCTCTTGCGACCCATTTTTTACTCTCCACAAGTTTAAGGGATAATCCAGACGTGGACCCCTTGCTCACGGTGCCTAGGGAGATATCAGCTATGCCTCACTGATGATGCCTTACAAGGCTGAAACGATCGTCTGGGGTTGCTGTGTCTCTCGTGCAGAGGGAACTTGCTGGCATTTCGGATCTGGACTGCCCGTATGGGTGGGACCAGTCTGATATGTTTCAGAGAAGTTCTCTCTGTAATGGCACAAGATGAGCAAAAAACAGCTTGAGAACTGAGCGGTGACCGACCGAAGGGCAGGCTATTTCAGTTGCTGCCCGTTCTCAGTATTCTCTTGCGACCCATTTTTTACTCTCCACAAGTTTAAGGGATAATCCAGACGTGGACCCCTTGCTCACGGTGCCTAGGGAGATATCAGCTATGCCTCACTGATGATGCCTTACAAGGCTGAAACGATCGTCTGGGGTTGCTGTGTCTCTCGTGCAGAGGGAACTTGCTGGCATTTCGGATCTGGACTGCCCGTATGGGTGGGACCAGTCTGATATGTTTCAGAGAAGTTCTCTCTGTAATGGCACAAGATGAGCAAAAAACAGCTTGAGAACTGAGCGGTGACCGACCGAAGGGCAGGCTATTTCAGTTGCTGCCCGTTCTCAGTATTCTCTTGCGACCCATTTTTTACTCTCCACAAGTTTAAGGGATAATCCAGACGTGGACCCCTTGCTCACGGTGCCTAGGGAGATATCAGCTATGCCTCACTGATGATGCCTTACAAGGCTGAAACGATCGTCTGGGGTTGCTGTGTCTCTCGTGCAGAGGGAACTTGCTGGCATTTCGGATCTGGACTGCCCGTATGGGTGGGACCAGTCTGATATGTTTCAGAGAAGTTCTCTCTGTAATGGCACAAGATGAGCAAAAAACAGCTTGAGAACTGAGCGGTGACCGACCGAAGGGCAGGCTATTTCAGTTGCTGCCCGTTCTCAGTATTCTCTTGCGACCCATTTTTTACTCTCCACAAGTTTAAGGGATAATCCAGACGTGGACCCCTTGCTCACGGTGCCTAGGGAGATATCAGCTATGCCTCACTGATGATGCCTTACAAGGCTGAAACGATCGTCTGGGGTTGCTGTGTCTCTCGTGCAGAGGGAACTTGCTGGCATTTCGGATCTGGACTGCCCGTATGGGTGGGACCAGTCTGATATGTTTCAGAGAAGTTCTCTCTGTAATGGCACAAGATGAGCAAAAAACAGCTTGAGAACTGAGCGGTGACCGACCGAAGGGCAGGCTATTTCAGTTGCTGCCCGTTCTCAGTATTCTCTTGCGACCCATTTTTTACTCTCCACAAGTTTAAGGGATAATCCAGACGTGGACCCCTTGCTCACGGTGCCTAGGGAGATATCAGCTATGCCTCACTGATGATGCCTTACAAGGCTGAAACGATCGTCTGGGGTTGCTGTGTCTCTCGTGCAGAGGGAACTTGCTGGCATTTCGGATCTGGACTGCCCGTATGGGTGGGACCAGTCTGATATGTTTCAGAGAAGTTCTCTCTGTAATGGCACAAGATGAGCAAAAAACAGCTTGAGAACTGAGCGGTGACCGACCGAAGGGCAGGCTATTTCAGTTGCTGCCCGTTCTCAGTATTCTCTTGCGACCCATTTTTTACTCTCCACAAGTTTAAGGGATAATCCAGACGTGGACCCCTTGCTCACGGTGCCTAGGGAGATATCAGCTATGCCTCACTGATGATGCCTTACAAGGCTGAAACGATCGTCTGGGGTTGCTGTGTCTCTCGTGCAGAGGGAACTTGCTGGCATTTCGGATCTGGACTGCCCGTATGGGTGGGACCAGTCTGATATGTTTCAGAGAAGTTCTCTCTGTAATGGCACAAGATGAGCAAAAAACAGCTTGAGAACTGAGCGGTGACCGACCGAAGGGCAGGCTATTTCAGTTGCTGCCCGTTCTCAGTATTCTCTTGCGACCCATTTTTTTTTCTCTTGCTAGCCAGCCTCCATATTATAATTATTTTATTTTTTTTCTTAAATGCTTTGGGGATCAGTATTATCCACATATTACTCTAAGGGAGGTAATAAGCCACCTTCAATGCTGCGGGTGAGGGACATATCTACTAAACAGTGAGCATCCAGTGACTGCTCTTCGGAATACAAATAATCCAGTCACTTGGCAACCATTACTGCCCATTAATTAGAAAGGTACCATCCCATGGGCATCAGGTGGGGGGTTTTAAATTATATAAAGGGGTGTGGACAGATCACTATCAACCACTCTACCTTTGAGTGAGGGCTACGAATTCTAATATGGGTGGAACCTAACGCTCCTTCCTCAGACGCTACCAATTTTGGGTACAAGGCGGGACCTGGGGAAAAAAAATTGTGACTTGTCTCTGCTGTCTCCATAAGTGGGATACCAGAGGGCAAAAGAGCCAGGGGATGCAATGAATGTGTGCATGGGGGCTAAAGTTTATGTGTGTAGAGGTGATGTAGTGTGTGTTTGTGTTTGCATACAGGGAATCTAGTGTGTGTGTGTGTGTGTAGGAGGTGCAGTGTGTGTATAAAAGATGTAGTGTCTATAAACGATCTAGTGTATGAGAGGTACAGTGTGCAGTGTGTTGGGTGGTAGCTGGTCTATATTGTGTAGAGTAGAGAAATGTGTGTGTGTGTGTATATGAATATAAATATATATATATATATATATATATATATATATATATATAAAATAGAAAAAATACCAGCACTCTAGGTCTTCCAAAAGTCGCTTTTTATTTTCTGTCAATCCAAAGGGTCAGCGTTTTAGCCCCCGTTCGGAGCTTTCATCAGGACACATCAAAGGCATTTCACAAAATGACAGGCTTATATAGGACTAAAAATCATAATCAACACTCCCCAAACCAGCTGCTCCTAATTTCTCCTGATAATCGGCGTCTGTTCAGCGCAACTGCGCCTGCGTGCGGTTACAGGAATTATCTCCTCGTCATGAATCAGCTGGGGCCCTTCACATAACGCGGCTACGTCACGTTGCTATAGAAACCGCAGAAACACTGCGGCTATAGGCAACATTGTGTTTCCGTAAGCCGTGGGGAGAATCCGTCCTCTCATCAGTAATAGGTCCACCCAGTAGATGACGTGAGGATGTGTTCTCATTCATGACTGCTGAGATCTCCGTGATTTATACATACACACCCACACACACACACACACACACATACATAATTTTTTTTTTTTAAAATAAAAATATGC
The DNA here is from genome assembly GCF_036172605.1 of Pelobates fuscus. Taxonomy (NCBI): domain Eukaryota; kingdom Metazoa; phylum Chordata; class Amphibia; order Anura; family Pelobatidae; genus Pelobates; species Pelobates fuscus. The sequence goes on along the minus strand of NC_086328.1, from coordinate 107,834,649 downwards.
TCTCCCTCCCTTCTTGCCTTATGCCAGGGAGGGTGACACTGTAAGCCCTCTTGGTCCGGTGGGAGTGAGTGACTGTAGCGCGCAGCTCTTTGTGCCCAGTGGTCCTTGGGGGCCCAGACTGCGCTGGCAAAAACCAACATTTATGTTGTGTGGAACGATATATTTTGTCTAGTTTAGTAGGGACACAGTGCCATCTATTTACGATCTTATAATGGCTTTCTATTGGATTGAGGCAGTGTATTGCCTTGGCTACTGCATTATTTGCGTTAACCCATTCCTTTCTTGCAATCTGTAGGTCTTTTTTCCGTGCTTCTAAATCAGGGAATTCAGGGCATATCTTGTATTAATCATATAGGTTTGCACATGTTGATACTAGATTTTTATTATTTAATATGTTCAAAAAAAAGTTGTAATCCTTCTGATATCTCCGTAATTTTATGTTTGTTTAAAAAGTGCTTTATCCTTAAATATGAAATATTTTCTCTTTAGGGAAGAAAAAATAATTGCCCAAGATTTTCAAATTTATATAATCTGATTCTGAGGCATTAGCTGACTGATTCTAGCAATACCATTATCCCTCCATATATGTAAGGTTAGATCTTCTAAACTGGCAGATAAAATATTTATTGGGTCAGGTTAGTTTTTAATGGACACTATAGGTGGTCTGGGTGCAGTGCCCCTGTCCTCTTCAGCCTGCAATGTAAAATGCTGCTGTTTTTGAGAAACTGCACCGACTACATTGCAGTGTTTACTCCAACTCTAGTGGCTGTCTTCCAGTGTCTCGAAAACAGTTTTACGCTATTAAACAATGGTGGACCTCCTCACACTTTGCATAAGGACATAAAGTATCTTCAAATTCCCCATAGGAAAACATTGATGTAATGCCTTTCTATGGGGAAACTTTAATGCGCATGCACAGAGCGCCACGCATGCACATTAAATCTCACCATCTCCATGACGCTGCGGGAGGAGAAGGCCTAGTCTGTTTTGTATTCCTAATGCTATGCTTAAGTGTTTCTTTAATTAGCAATGATGAAATATTATTGCCTGTGAAGAATGCACAGATTTTTTTTATTTTTGTCTTTTATGTAGCTATATATATGTATGTATATATACACATTTTATTGTATTTTAGGAAGATTTCCCAATAATGAAAAAATCCAGTTGGCAGATGCACAGATGCAGACAGGATAATGATGTTATCAAGTTTATATCATTCCAATCTGCTCAAGATCTTTAGATGGATAATAATGTATACAACTGAGCTATTTGTCTGATGTGAATTTAGTGATAATTATAGGTTATCTCTTATACCTCCAAAGACGTTTCACCTCCGAGTTATTCCCATCCTACAGCAGCCTCAGCCAAAAGATTTGTATTTACTTTTATAGTCCCCTCTCACACTCCTTCATTTGCCAAATACGCCATGGGTTTGGTTCAATTGACTAACGTGTCGGAGCAGGTGAATCGTGTAAGAAAATGGAAATTAGAAGGGGTGGCTGCGGGGTGCACACTCCCTGACAATAGACACTATTATAGTTCTAAATGTAGGGCGAACAATATGTCATCCACAGCTATGTATACATAAAATATATGGCATGGGAAATCCATTAGGCTTGTCTGCACAAAACTACTCCCTACAACAATACAATGGATATTACCCTGTTAAATGCCAAAGATGTTCAATGCGATGATGATGATCACATGATAATCCCCTCGAAAATGTCAACAAAGATGTGTTCTTTTCAACTCCCCCATATTTTTCAGCATATAAATGAAACCACAAACCGCAAAATGCATAGTTTGTGAATAGACTAATCAATTTATTCGGACTAAAATTTATCTGAGCACTTTTTTACATTTGTCGCAGGGTACCAGATCTTAGCTGTGGTTCCACTGGAAGTCACTCTTACCCGTGCCATAACCCTGGCCACCACAGAGGACATATGCACAAATTTTACTGTAAAATGTGCCATATTAATTTTGAATGTTTAATTTTTTGTTGTATATGACACTCTCCACCGTAAGTTTTTTTTTCTTTTTTCTTGCTGTTTGTTCTACATCGTAGAAAATATGGGAACGTTTAAAAGTCACAACATAACTTTTTAAGATTTTTGATCCTTTTGGATGATTCATGTTTAATAATTTAAACATAGCACTAATGTATTCCCTGTTATGTGCCTGACACAGTTTTTGACTTGGATTGTCGAGTATATTGGAAAAGGAACACTACGGTTGATCGCAGCAAGATAATGTTGTTATTCACTGTTTTATGAAATTAACATTTTTATTTCAATTAATTAGCCTGGGCCTTAAAAGACCGTATGATATTGTGGAATATCCCACTCCCAGAATAGATCCCAAAATAAGGGCTTCCATAATTCCCAGCATGGTATGAAGTCTGGATGGGGACCAATATGGGACCGTGGGCGTGCCAGTGATGCAAGGCGTGTGGTGCCCACAAAAGTTGCACGTCAGTCTAGTTGGCATTCTCTGACACTGACTCTTCACTGCACTTTGTAGAGACTTAGTCATTCATTTATTTTACTTACTATGAGCCAATAGAAGAAGAATCAGGGGGAGTAGAACAGAAGCCCCAAATCTTGACTGTTCCACAGAATCCAAGACAAATGGGAGGTATGTGGGTTCTGATACAAAATTGGGGCCCGTGAGATTGGCACCTCCAGCTACCATGCCTTTCCCTGGGTATTTCCTCCACCGTTTCGGTTTGATGTCCGTTTTGGTTATCTTCACACTTTAGCACAGTGGACCTGCCCCATCTCACTAGTCCACCATTAGAGGCAGGATCACTGAGCTACAGATGTGCACACAGTGCGGATGTTGCTGGGATTCAGGACTCCTGAAAATGTTCACATGTGCTTGATTTTCTTCACTGATCTTAAAAATGCTACCTATCCGCCCATTTAAACGAATTAAAAAGTATAAAATGCACTGTTTAATTTCTATCTGAATGGCCTGGTTTATATTTTAAACACATTTAAATACTACAACAAAAATCACATAGGTTAACATTCAACATCCATTAAATGGTTCTAACATTTAATGTATTTTAAAAGCAACTCACATATCCCGTAAAGGGAGTTGATTATTTATCACTGAACAGCGAAGTGAACATTCAGGGATCTGGAGAAAGCAGCCATCTGCTATTAGCTGGGTATTAGCTAGTTTCACGCTAACTGTAAGAGACAATGCATTGCTACAATCAATATAATAGGGGATTTAAATCTCTGCCCCAGGTGCACACAGACCGTTTAAGGGATTAGACGGCGCTGTCATACCGTGACATTAAAGAACATGGAACATTCAGATCACTAAATGATTGTTGCAGGGAGAGGAACGTGTATTTGTTGTCTGTCTGACAGCTAATTTTGGTTACAATTACTGAGATTTTCAGTCTGATCTAATATTATTTGGCCTATATACTAATCCGAAAATTGTGATGATCCGACACCAGATTTGCCAAAATTTACCCTAAAATAGTTCCCATTGAAAAAAGCTTGAGGTAGGGAATTTCTTTAATTTGCCTACTTTGGCTAGAATTTGCAAGGTGCTGTTAATTCTCAATAATCCTTCTTTTAAAGATGGTTTAATGCAAGGCCACTTTTGGGTCACGAGAAGCAGGAGATGAAACAGGTACAACAGTGTTAATTTTGTCTGATAACACTTTTAGTTGATTCAAATTTTTGAGATATAGTCAACTAAAATTAAAACAATTCAGATGACTAAAATACAACTAAAACTAAAATGGCTTTCTAGTCAAAAGGCTATGACTAAAACTAAATTGAAATGTGCAGCTAAAATTAACTCTGGGGTACAACAGCCAGTTCCTGCAGAATCAGCAAATCCTGGGGATTATCTATAAATTAAGGATATCCAGAAATGAAAGCAATTGTCTGTTGTTTTTATATATATTTATTTTATTTTATGAATATAATATTAAGAGCAAACACTAACCTTGTTATTCAAATTTAAGGCCAAAGTAGCTGAGTTTGAAGCATTGCTGAATTCTTCCAGTTTAGCTACTTGGCCTTAGACTTTACTCTGAATTCCTGACAATTCTCACTTTCATAAATAACCCTGCTTGTTTCAATATCCCTCATCTTCTCAGTGAAACACGTTCCAGCATCTCTGTCAAGGATGAGTCATGTATTTCCCATCGAATTATAACCTGCAATATAACTTGCCCCCATGTCTCCTCTGCTATTAGTTAATGCACCAATGGATTTTTTCCATGAGTGAAGAAAAAGGTAAAGCCACAATGAGACCTGTCTGGCGTTAGAGGACATGTCTTTGCCATCTCAAGGCTTATCAGACGAAGGCCCACCTGTACACTGACTCTCATGTATCACAGCCAATCAACAGTGGTTGTCTCCATAGAAGGATTAAGTCCCTTAGTCAGTTATAAGTTTAGGGCCCCCTAGGGTCCTCCAAGTAGAAATGGTTATGGTTCTAACTTCTAAGCAATTTGTTAGTTGCTGTTCCCTGTCCCCTGGGCGGCTGCCTAGAGTTACCTTGTAGGTAATCCTGCACTGGGTTGGTGGTCTGGTTGAGTAGGAAAGTTCCCCCGAGCACGGATCACGTCATCGTGCTGGTGGGCAGTACATGAAGAATGCTACTGTGTGGTAAGCAGCATGCATGTGCTGAGAAAAGGGGAATCGGTAGTCAATGTAACTACATTGCGATCCCTTTTTAATTAAGTAATTTTCCTCTTGTATGAATTCCACATAGTACAGAATCGCACTTTTTACGTCTCACGACGGACACGTCTGCAGGAAAAACACGGCGGGTCTTACAACCCTTTTACTCAATTCCATACAAAGAGAAATCGCTGTGTGTTTGCATTTAATACAATGTGTGTAGCTTTAAAAGTACCAATTATTCTGGTATTCCTAAACTATGTGCTTTCTTTTTTTTATTGAAGCAAAAACTAAACAAAAATAGTTTCAATTCTCTTTTTAAATACTTTAAAAAAAAAAAATTTTGCAAAGAAGAACAAAAATGACAAACACTTTTTTCCGCCACTAAAATATCAAATTTTTTACCCTTTCCAAATTCTAAACTTTTTTAGAATTCAAATGTTTGGATTTAAAACATTTTTTTTTTTAAATCTACTGCTTTAGGGAGAAAGCTGTGATTTTGAAATAGTTTTCTACAAAAAAAAAAAATAAATCACCCAATTACTTGTAAACGAGTGTTCGGGAAAATAACCCCTGCTGTATTTAATTTAGTTATCGGAAAGAATAAACCCGATAACACAAGTCTCTACATCAGCCAAACTCATATGATTACTGAAGACTTAATGCCCAGTGTAATTAATTCAGGATAAAACTTCTTTATTTAAATCCATTAGTACATTATTAATCATTAAGAGTAGCCTTTTAAAGTGAGCGCATTGTAACAGAATACACATGTACCTCCAGCCTGCTTTAAACTCATTAATCAAGGGCCTAATTCTTTGCCAACTTTAATCTTCATTACAATGATTTGACATTTAATACAGGCTTTGGGCATGATCAAGGGATGCAAGCTTACCGGCACTTTCTGGCTGCGGGGGCTGGGGACGGCTTGTGTCATTTTAACCATGGAATGGTTTTTTTTAAATTAAACTCTAGAATAAAATATACTTGCTACACGATAAACGACAAAAACTTGCTATTTATATTTTTTTTTACTATTATTTCATAGCTTCATTATATCTGCTGCGTTTTACAGTGGACATGTTTAACGGCAAGTGATTAACAAATAAAATGTCGACCAAAATGTTCGGTAAAGAGGGTCCTAAATAGAAAGTTGTGCCGTGTTTCCAGTGAGGTGAAAACGCGCCAAAATGGGCAATTAGAAAAAATACAAATCTCTAGCTATTCTTCATTACAGCGTGCAAGTCGAGTGTCCCTTTGCCACAACTTGCTGTTTAGGGAATTAGCCCCGAAGTGCATGGGAAGGGCCAGCGCTTGGAATCCCAGTGAGAAGTCAGAGCGCAGCTTGGCGACGAGGGACATTACACAGGAGCGTGATTGTATAAAAGTCACCTGAGACAAATGTCGACAGATTCACACAATGGAGGCCAGGTATGACTCAGCCTCATCCAGAAAAACGTTATAAAACCTACGCAAAACACCACAGTAAACCGCACACACTGCTTGTTACACTTCAAAGGATACAAAGTCGTTTGGGTAAACAGATACTTTTCTTTGCTCTGAATTTTTTTTTTCTTTTTTCTCACTCTTTGCTATGTAAATAATGTGATGTTTACCTTTTCATGTCAGTCACTGGGAAAAATCTTCCATACAGCTCGTAAAATACTTTAAATACTTGAACAGACTGTAATACCGTACATTGTATATTTTACAAATATGTTGCTGTATAAAGCTCCAAAGGTATTTGATAAGACTATAACAAATTTATTTATTTTACACACACACACGTTTTCATTATTTGCTTTGATTAAAGGACAGAAAAACCTGATTTCCCCCATTTATTAAATAACACATTAAAATCCCTATAAATTGTATAACCATTTTTTCATGATACATTTTCTTTTATATTAAAGATTTTGCATTTCAGTTCAGTCACGCATTGTATTGGAGAAGATGAAACAGACATTGTTTGTCTGTATGGTGATTGACCGGTGCAAATTCCAGAGCTTATAACCATGATTGACAGGGAACTAACATGGAACATGGATGTATTCAGTGATGTTGATTTCTACATTTAATTTTATATTTTTGTAGAGTTCACAAACGATTGTATTACATATAAAAGATACAGAAGTATAACAATTTTTTTTCATTGCTCTTCTTTAGTTTAAAGGATCACTATAGTGTCAGGAAAACAAACTTGTTTTCCTGACACCATATCATCCTTAGGACCCACCCCACCCTCAGGGTCCCCTTCTCTTGGCGCGGAAGGGGTTAAAACCCCTTCAGCCATTTACCTTTATCCAGCGCCGGGCTCCCTCGTCGCTGGTGACCTCTCCTCCCCAGCCGACGTCAGCTCCTGAGTGGTGCGGAATGCGCATGTGCGGCAAAAGCCGCGCGTGCATTCTAATAGTCCATAGGAAAGCATTTCTCAATGCTTTCTTATGGATGTTCTGCATGCTGGATTTGAATTTTGCATACAGCGTCTCAGAAGCGCCTCTAGACAGCCACTAGAAGTCGGATTAACCCTGCTATGTAAACATTTCTCTGAAACTGCTATGTTTACATCTGAAGGGTTAAAACCTGGGGAACCTGGCACCCAGACCACTTCATTGAGCTGAAGTGGTCTTGGTGACTACAGTGTCCCTTTAAAAAAAAAAAAAAAGTAATGTTATATATATATATATATATATATATATATATTTGCATGCTTTATAAGCCCCAATTTCTGTCCCTCCCTCTCAACATGCAGTGTTTTTGATTTTTGTTTTTCACTCTGTCTATTGCTACACATGTTGTTTTTTTTTTTTTTAGTAAATCTGTTTATTAAGATGATATAATCAACGAAAGTGGCTCGCAGGCCAGGCGACAATACAACAGTTTCAACATATGATAAGGCAAGCATAGAATATTCTAGGACCAGAACAGTATAAGTAAAACAATCTTAGTACAGTTAATACGTCTCAAAATCAGGAGAACAGAGTATTGACCTAGGTTAACAAATCCTGTGGTTACTTCCCTTCATCTGTGGGTGCAGAGAGCGGGAATCATTTTTGAGCGCCTTCATGTGATATGTGTGTGTATATGAGTGTTTATCCATGACGTGTTGTTATTTTGGCTAGACATGGATTACAGTTGGCACTTGCCTATGGTGAACAGGGGGTAAATATGTCGAATAAGCAGTTACTACCTCAGAGAGTTGAGGCCGGTTCAGGGGGCAATATAGTTTCAGGAGAGGGAAACCAGTGAGTCTCGAGTTTAGCGCTATGTGAGGTCGAGTCAGCAAAGGTCGGATGATAGAGTATGGGCAATGACACCATCAAGTCTCCCACATATGTGGGATTGTTGGTAGTAGGGTCCCAGGTACATTCCGGAGTACATCTGAGGGTAAATATAATCTGTTCAGTTGTGTTGAAGTACCCCCTGCTAGGAAAGGTATGTTAAAGACCTATCATACAGCACCTCCACGTCCTGACGCCCCCATCCTAAGTGGCTAAATGTTCGGACCTAAGGTAGAAAACTAAGTCCCAGTGCGAGTGCTGACTCGTCCCACGCGACACCCATCCAAAGCGGAGCCCAAAACCTGCTCACCAGTCACCCCTACCTCAACATCGCTAAGTCACCTACTGGTGCTAAGAGCCTCTGATCACTCCTGTCATGGGCGGTGTTCTCTGTTGCGTGTGCATGTGTAGGATTTCTGTCAGTCCATGGGTCAAGGTGCTGCTACACATGTTGTGACTTTCTACAGCGGAACACTGATAACTGAACTAGAAAATTCAGACAAAGTGTCTATGCCCATATAGAACACTGTTTACGGCAAGAATAGTCAATAAATCCATTACTTGGGTCAGAACCAACTGCAGAGTGAGCCAGTGACAGCTGCACTGATTACCCGGGTGGAACAGAAATCTTAGAGAAGTAATAAATCTCACAGTGTTTCTTTGCAATTAAAGGGACACTATAGGCACCCAGACAACTTCATCTCAATGAAGTGGTCTAGATGCCATGTCCCTGACACCACAGAGCAAAGCGGGAGAAAAGGCTAGTTAACTTAATTTTTACTTCTTACAACTTGTGGCTGGTGACCAAAATATTTAACCCCTTAAGGACCAAACTTCTGGAATAAAAGGGAATCATGACATGTCACACATGTCATGTGTCCTTAAGGGGTTAAAGTGTTAATATAGTGCCAGAAATACAAAGCTGTTCTTGGCACTATAGTTCCCCCTGCTCCCCCCCTCCCTCGCGCCCCCCTGCCTCAGCGAATAAAGGGTTAAAAACCTTTTATTTACTTACCCTACCCCAATGCCGATGTTCCCTCAGTGCTGGGTCGCAGCTCTGCCCCCTCCTCTTTCCCGCGAAGTGCGGGCGCAAATGCACATGCACATGCGCGGCAAATGGGTCAATGCTTTCCTATGGGGAAAAAAATCTGACGCAGAGTGTGAGGATGTCCAGCATTTGATACCTAACCAAAGGTCCTTTTTAATCCAGGAAGTGCCCCCAGTGGCTGTCTGGTAGATGGCCCCTGGAGGAAGACTTAGAGCTGCAGTGCAAACATTGCAGTTTCTCTGAAAACACACATTTGTATTCCGAACGCTTCTTTGCGCCTTTAAAAAAAAATCTTGGATATTCATTATTTTTCTAGCAAAGTAATATTTGCAAGAGACTCTTTGTAAATATTCTTTACTGTCTCTTTAATGGGTATCCTTGACGTTTCGAACATCATCTTATATATATGGCCGTGGGTCTACTGTTAGGGAAAGTAAAGTGTGTGGTCTGTATTTACAGCAGAGTCATCTGTTAGTTCCTGGTGACACTGACAATTGAAACATTGTCTTCTTTGCCTTGTCACAGAAACAACCAAAGAACTGACCATCTAATTTATTGTTGTTGATGAACTTTTCATTTGAAAGGAATTACATTTTCTCAGTGACATTTAATGGAACAATCGCCCAGTTTGATACCTTTTCACAAAAGAAAACTTTTATGGACTCCCCAAAAGGAGAAAGGACCCAGCCGACAATTCAAGATGGATTAGGGCTTACGGAAATTAGAGCAGAGTTCTTTATATAAAAAAAAATGCCAGGTTGCTGTCCTTGACAGGGGTGCGCATAATTAAATGGAGGAAAATAGCTGGTGCGTAAATCATTCTGAGAGAGCCTTTTAATATTGTTACTTAATGAAAGAATGAAAACCTGGCAAGAATTAAGTGCAGAGGAGAGACGGACTTTGGGAAAGGCTGGGATATACAATACATTTAAAGAAAGTCCAATTTCTTTCTTTCCAGAGTTCCAATAAATATATAATACTCTAGAGCAGGCTTCCCCAAACTCCGGCCCTTCAAATGTTGCTGAACTACAACTCCCATGATTCTCAGCCTATATATTTCATTCATAGAATCATGGGAGTTGTAGTTCAGCAACATCTGGAGGGCCGGAGTTTGGGGAAGCCTGCTCTAGAGTCTAGAGTGAAGAGAGGAGGCACCTCTACTTCCTTCCTCCTCGCCCCCCTAAAAAAAAAAAACAATTATATCCTGCGTGTTACAAATGTTACAAATCCATTAATAAGTTTTTAAGGTAAAAACACTTCCTGTTTATAACCAACGCAGGTATAAAGCACCGATCCGCTCTGATACAGTACAATAGCTGGGTGTATTGTGCAAGTGGCTGGAGAAATGATGAATTTTGACAAATAATTGGCACAAAAGTCTAGTGAATTATAACATTTCAAATAAAAGAATCAAGCTGTGACTTTAGCAGAGTTGGCAATGTTTCCCAAATCCGCTCTTTTAACCTACTAATTTAAAATTTGTGAATAAGCCCCTACATGGCATATGAGACGAGACCTGATATTAGTCCTGTATAACGCAGCACAGTTGGCTGTGACACACAGTTACGTGGTATCTAGCCATTTAATAACCTTGTAACGTGTCATTGTAAAAGGCCTCTTGATATCTAATCCTAATTACAGGAAATAACATTCTTTGTGTTGCACATCATTCAGCCTCTGATTGCTGACATTTCCATAAATCCAAGGTTTATTCCAGACTTGGCACCATTCGATCTCCGTGTAAACAGTTATTGTTCTAAATATTGTCTCTGCCACATTTGTTTACAACTTGGCGCCATTCTTAGGCTTTTCCTTGAAATGAGAGATTGAAAGGAATGTTTTCTAACCAAAATGATTCTAACAAAATTCAGGCTACTGGTTCATCCAGTGTGAGGCCGACACGTCTGCAGTGGGATAGCTGGATGGAAAAGCATGTTGTGTGCGCCACGCTGTGTTCTATTAAATGCTGAAATGTTATTGGAAAAGAGAATAATGCAGTATATATAAATAAATCTACATAGTAATACAGTGTATGTAATGCGACTTTAGGGGGTTTACCCTGGCAGTCTAGTACATGTAATGCGACTCTTAGGAGTTTACCCTGGCAGTATGGTGCATGGAATGCAGCTGCTCTTGGGGGATTTATCCTGGAAATATAACATATGGAATGCAGCTTTTTAGGGGTTTAACCTGGCAGCGTAGTGCATGGAATGCGGCTCCATAGGTGTTTACCCTGGCAGTATAGCGCATGAAATGTGGCTCTGTAGGGGTTTATTCTGGCAGTATAGCGCATGAAAAGCGGCTCTGTAGTGGTTTACCCTGGCAGCATATCACATGGAATCACATGACAGCATATCACTCTGTAGGAGGTTACCCTGGCAGTATATTTCATGGAATGCGGCTCTGTAGGAGGTTACCCTGGCAGTATATTGCATGGAATGCGGCTCTGTAGGAGGTTACCCTGGCAGTATATTGCATGGAATGCGGCTCTGTAGGAGGTTACCCTGGCAGTATATTGCATGGAATGCGGCTCTGTAGGAGGTTACCCTGGCAGCATATCACATGGAATCACATGACAGCATATCACTCTGTAGGAGGTTACCCTGGCAGTATATTGCATGGAATGCGGCTCTGTAGGAGGTTACCCTGGCAGTATATTGCATGGAATGCGGCTCTGTAGGAGGTTACCCTGGCAGCATATCACATGGAATCACATGACAGCATATCACTCTGTAGGAGGTTACCCTGGCAGTATATTGCATGGAATGCGGCTCTGTAGGAGGTTACCCAGGCAGTATATTGCATGGAATGCGGCTCTGTAGGAGGTTACCCTGGCAGCATATCACATGGAATCACATGACAGCATATCACTCTGTAGGAGGTTACCCTGGCAGTATATTGCATGGAATGCGGCTCTGTAGGAGGTTACCCAGGCAGTATATTGCATGGAATGCGGCTCTGTAGGAGGTTACCCTGGCAGTATATAGCATGGAATGCGGCTCTGTAGGGGTTTACCATGGCAGCATATCACATGGAATGCGTAGGAGTTTACCATGGCAGTATAGCACATGGAAAGAGGCTCTATAGGGGTTTACCCATGCAGTATAGCGCATGGAAAGCGGCTCTATAGGGGTTTACCCAGGCAGTATAGCGCATGTAGAGCGGCTCTGTAGGGGTTTACCCTGGCAGTATATTGCATGGCATATGGCTTCTTGGGGGTTCACCCTAGCAGTATAGTACATGGAATAAGGGGAGCAGAATTCTTGTCTCTATCCGTGCTCGGCGTCCGTGGGTGCAGGATATGTTCTATGTTGTCTCTCAATGAGCGCGGCGAGTCAGTTATAAATTGTGCGTTGCCCAGGTAGGTTTTGCTTTGCATGTAATTTGTTTCAAACAATCCCATTCAGTTACGCAATAAGCGGTAAAAATACATACTGGGTCATTATTGTTAATCATAGAGCATTTTACATTTTAGGCAAACATAGCTGAATTTATCCCAGTTTGGCTATTTGGGTCTAAAATGTAAATTCGCTTTCAATTCTCCACATTTCACACTTTAGTGAATAACCCTGTCAGTTTATTGCATTGACGAAGTCTGTCACTGAATCCGGAGAGCAGGTGGAAGGTGGAAAATAATTATTTTAGGAAATAGAAGAAACTGCCTCAGGCAAAAAAAAGCAGATCTAGTTGGGATATCCATCAACGAGAGCGCCTGGAAAGGTACAACATGAAGGCCAGCTCAGACAAGATGCAGAAATACTGCATGTTTCACATAATCTGAGAATTTACAAAAAGAGAGCAGGAAATCGATGATAAATGTAGAACTGTCAGATTTTACACAATCCACAAAACATGGGGTATTTCATTTCACATTTTTAATTGGGGGATTATCTAAAAACAGCTTGGAGAATCTGCAGATCTCTTGTCTGCAGCCTTTTCAAGCCCTCCCCTATAGCCCTGCCCAGACTTTCTGTGGCTGTCCAATCACAGACTTCCCAATGCAGCTCAATTAGAAATATCAGCAAGGCAGGTGTGTTCTGGTCAATTGCTGTCTCTTGAGTTTAGTTCCTCTGAGCTAACCAAACCAGGGATTATCGGGATCCGTTGTCTGATTGACAGCCAGGGGGTGTTTCCAGGTTAATTTCTAAAAGTGCAAATTTCTATTGAAATCTGCATATTTTTTTTTAAATGGGGGAGGAGGGGAGGACAACCTCTTTACACATTAGGCACCTGAGCATGCTAAAGTCTTTAGCTGTTTGGAGTGTTCCTTTCTGTAAAGTTAAGATATGGGTTTATTTTATTTTGTTTTTTTAATGAGAATGTTTAAAAAAATAAAAAATAACATTTCATAACTGGGTGTCCTTGCACACAGAGAATACCATAAAATTAATTTAAAGTATACTATGCATGCAATATACAGGGACATGGCACTATTTTATCTTTTTTGTGGCTGTCTAAGCATGCTGAGCGTGTCTGCAGTATTATGGGACGATGATGTCACCCTGGACACGAATGTGCAGTTAGTTTTTATTTTTTACTTTGATCAGTTGCCCTACTTACCCAAGTAAGTGTTTTAATAGCTTTTAATGGGGTGAGACAAGTAGCTGTCCCTTCCAGAGAAAACGCTCACAAAACCCAAGCTCGCTCTGTTGCTGATTGGATATATGCTGTTAATGTATACATTGGATATATGCTGGTAATGTGGGAGTTGCTGGATTGTCTGAAATCTAGTGCGTTCTCAATCAAAGCTGAGAATGTGTATTGCTTTGGCTGGTGATGTAAAGGAAAGGTTAACCGGCCTGTAAGATTAATGATAAGACAGGCGTTTGGCAGTGTAACAGTGTTTGCGTGCGCTCTCTGTGGATACAATAACCATGCAAGATGATTACGCAGAGCTCTCAGGCCTTATTGCTGGGTCACTGCAGAGTTTATTGTAACCTATTATACTTCCATGGCTGGGAAATGCTTTGGCTGTGACAATGAGTGTGACTTAAAATTTAATATTAAATACAAAAAGGGAATTGGGGGGCACACCCATAACATGAATATCTCAGCAATGGTGATGCTGTAGAGACCAAAATCTTACAACAGATTATTGGAAAACACATTATCTTATTTAGCACTATTTAACTTGTCTACCATGTTGGAATTGGTGTAGGACCCACCAATATTGGGATACTGTGAAGTAGTGGTGGGTTTAACAGTCTGAGGGAGAGCAGCAGCACTGAACGGGTTAATCCGTAGTCTGTGGTAGAGCAGCAGCACTGAACGGGTTACTCCGTAGTCTGTGGTAGAGCAGCCGACAAGGTCAGAATGTGAAGGGAGTTTGTCTAGGAGACTGTCTCAAGTTCATTGCGAACTTCTATTCTTTAGGAATCCAGTTCAAACTTTACTGTAGTTTTAAGGCCGTAAAGCGTTGCACTCTCCTGTGGCACATTTTATCAGTTGCTTCGTTGTGGTATTATCTGCACAATATATAGTTTTGTGGCAGTGGACCTCTGGGGCTTGCTGCACAGTACTGGCCGGTTTTGTTTCTGTCGAGCTTTGTCGGACAGGGAGTTACACTGCAGGTTACTGGGGGTGTTGCGGGCCAGCACTGTCGTACTCGGGGTCACTGCTTATTGCCGCTGTAGAGTCTGTGCTGCACGGTTGTAGTGCGCATTGTTCACAGCTTCCAGGGAAAGGTATGGAAAAAAAATGCAAACCAGTATAACATGATTCTCAGGCAAAGATCACCGGTATTGTATGGTTTTCATTCTGATGCCTGTCAATCTGCTGTATTCAGATATATCAATATATTTACATTATATATATATTGCACAGTATACTTGGCCAGCAGGGGCCGACTGATCGGCCGGGCACTTCGGACATGGTTCAAGGACCTGGGCGAAGAATGGGACCCACCACCCAGTTACTCTGTGTGTGTGTGTGTGTGTGTGCCACTGTCACACATGCAACTAAATTAACACCGGTGGTTCGAGTCCGATGCGCAATTTACCATGCCTTCCTTGGCCCCGGCACTGCTTACCTGGGATCGCAGGTGGGGCCTGTCGGAGAACATGATGAGTCCGGCCCAGTGTGCAGAGGCGCGGCATGTCATGTACTGAAGTTGATGTGTGCTGCCTTCACAGGCTGCTATGAGGCAAACAAAAGGCAATGTTTCAATGATCAGTGGCCTGGTCATGTGCCACGGCCCTTTATCTGTGCGACCTTGCCCCTGCTCTGTGTAATGGTGCTAACATGCCAAGAGAGAGAGAGGAAAGACTTGGTCCAGGAACTGAAGAGGGAGAGCCTGGACCAAACTCTCATCACACTAGACGATATTCCACTGGACCCCAGGGAAGTCCCCTCTACAAAAACATATGTAATGTGATCTGGATGTGCATATTATCTGTGTGTCTATGTATATCTTTGTGTTAGTGTGTGTCTTTGTATCGGGCTGTGTGTGTCTTTGTATTTGTGTCTATTTGTATGTGTGTCAGTTTTTCTGTGTATCTGTGTGTTAGTGTGTGTCTGTGTATCTGTATTTGTATGTGTGTCAGTGTGGGCAAATTATTTTTACCCAGCTGTCAAAGCATTGTGGGAGTTGTATGACACATGGGGATCTACATTTCCCCCCCATCCTTGTGGAGGGGGCTAAAAAAAAAACCTCTACTCTCTCTACTCTAGTTCCACCACTGACTGCAATGCAGATAATCAACTTAAAACATGCTACACATAGGAAACTTTATATAGCAATGCAGAATGTAGTTGTTCTGGCGTGTATAGTATTTTTCTGCAGGCCTTTTAATGTAAACACATAAATGCACATTGCTGCCTGATAACACCTCTAGGTGCAGTCACTCAGACGGCCCCTAGAGGTGCTTCCTGGGTCACTGCTGTGCAGTGTGCAGCACCTTCCCTTCAGCTTCTCCACGCTCTGCATGGAGATGCTGAATGCTCCCCATAGAGATGCACTTTCAATGCTCTCCAATGGAAGCATTGGATAAGTTGAGATCGTTACATTTAATGATCTCAGCCACGGAGGTGGAGCCAGTTGCGACGAGACTGGCGTGGCTCTGGGAAAAAAGTGAGTAAATAACTTTTTAATACGAAGCAAGGGCTAATATGTGTTCTTACAACGATAGTGTCAGGAACACATTTGCATTCCTGACACTCTAGTGTTCCTTTAACAGCCTACACACCATATGCTTATGTAATGAATATAGTGCTCCATTTGCACTGAAGCCTTACTGTTATAATTTCTTCGTTATAATCTTACCCCCCTACTACAGACCCTATCCCCCATGACAGCTTCTAACCACCCAATCCCCACACTACAGTTTCTATCCCCCAATTACATCCCCATACCCACACTACAGCCCCCCTTACCCCCAATTACAACTCCTGTTCCCCATTAGAGCCCTTGTCTCCCTACTACAGCCCCTATATCCTACTACAGCTTTTCTACAACCACTACATCCCCTATACCACAACTACAGAACCTACCATCCCACTACAGCTCCCAATCCCCCATTAGAGCCCGTATCTCCCCACTAAAGCCCCTAACCGGAAGAGAAACCCTCACCACCCTACATCCACACTACAGTCTTTATCCCCAATTACAACTCCTATACACCCCCTACAGTGCCTATTCCCCCGTTAGAGCCCCTGTTGCTTATTAGAGACCTTATCTCCACACTACAGCCAGGGCCAGATTAAGAACCCAGTGGGCCTGGTGCTGACAATTATGATGGGGCCTAATTACAGAATCTTATCAACCAAAAACACTAAAACAGTCATACCTCTCAAGCGTCATGTATTTGATAGAGATGGTGTTGAAGGGAAACTCAAAAGATGCACCTATAAGAAAACACATACTCTATGCTAATCTCTTTATCTAATTTATGCTTTCATCTTTCAAGTAAATCCATACCCCCTAACAGCAGTGTCCAGTGAAGCAGGAAGTCAATGGGCGGGGTAAAAGGGTGGGCCACTGATGCGAATCATGTGACCAGAACAGCCAAAAGGGGTGAACATGCCCAAAAAGGGGGAATGTCTGTCCAAAGAATTGGAAGGCCAGCCTGGCATCAGTGTCCCTATGTATCACAGTGTCAGTGTCCCCATGTCGCCCAGTCCCCTAGGCGTCCAGTGTCTCAGTGTCCCCATTTCCTCCAGGGTCCTCATGTCTCAGTGTGTCCCGTGTCACTAGGATACTAGGGGACACTGAGAAACGTGGGGACACAGTGAGACATGGGAACACTGAGAGATCCAGGGACACTGAGACACTTGGGTACACTGGGAGACACGGGGGCACTTGTGGATCCAGATATGGAGACACTGGGAGAAAGGGGGACACATACACTAGGGACACAGAGACAATCAGACACAGACACTGGGAGACATGGGGACACTGAGACATTTGGCGACACTAAGACACTAGGGACACTGAGAGACTTGGAACACAGACTCTGGGAGACTAGGGGACACTGGGAGACATGGGGACACTGAGACACTAGGAACACTGGCTGGGAGGCATAGG
The DNA here is from genome assembly GCF_036172605.1 of Pelobates fuscus. NCBI lineage: Eukaryota > Metazoa > Chordata > Amphibia > Anura > Pelobatidae > Pelobates > Pelobates fuscus. The sequence continues at coordinate 107,817,141 of NC_086328.1, read as the reverse complement.
GACACTGGGATACATGGGGGCACTTGTGGACATAGACATGGGGACACTGGGAGACATGGGGACACCAAGACATTTGGGGACACTGGGAATCATGGGGACACTAGGTACACTGAGAGACATGGGAACACAGACACTGGGAGTCATGAGGACACTGAGACACTGGGTGGGAGTCATAGAGACATGGGGACAGTGAGACACTAGGGACACTGAGAGACATGGGGACAGTGAGACACTAGGGACCCTGGCTGGGAGATACGGGGACATTGGGAGACATACAGACACTGTGTCCCTAGTGTCTCCGTGTCACAATGTGTCCCGATGTGTCTCAGCATCCCCATGCCTATCCACCCATTCTTCACTTCCCTGAGCTGTAGGCTGTCTCTGCAGGCTGGGAGCTGCTGTCTGGACTCTCTGTGGATCAGTGAGTAGAGAGAGGCAGGGAGGGATATGCTGTAACTTCCTATCCCTGCCTCTCTCCACACATAGTGCCCTCTGCTGGCTGGTGCTGGTATTGCAGAGTAATCTCAGTTTATACTGAGAAAAATATCTGCATTTGTATTGCCGGTATTACTTCAATACCGGCACGGCCAGCCAGCCTCAAATAAATACATAAAATACCAGTCAGGTTGCAAACCTAAGAGTAGTGTGTAAAGAAATGTCATTTTTTTTTTTTTTTAATTGGCCTATTTCATGGGCCTGGGCCTGGAGCTGCAGCTCCATCAGCCCCTATGTTAATCCGGCCCTGACTACAGCCCCAGTCCCACACGCTACAACTCTTGTCACCTCTCTGAAGCCTCTATCCCCCATATTACAACCCTTTCTGTAACACAAGGATGTACATGTGGACGGTGCGTGTATGTGGGAGTGATGTATATTTGTGTAGCTTGCAAGGGCACAAGGGGCCCCCATAATCTCCTATCGCCCAGGGGTTCCATAAGTTGTCGGTTCACCCCTGTTGGCTAGTATGATATATAGTATTATTGGTATTAATAGTATATAGTTGTATGTTTGCCTAATCCGTACACGGTACCTGGTAGTAACACAAGGGTGCAGTTTGCTTTTAGTTGAACATGCGATTACTTATCAGGAGCAACGGACTATGGGGACCCTGTTCATAGCAAACAACAAACCCCCATAATCTATAGTAAAATTGACACTTACAGCTTCTTACTGTTAAATATATTAGGTTTGAGCAAGTACTGTAAGTAGCAGTCACGGTTGCTTAGTGGTATGAAGTATGAACACCTCACTACTTCACTCAGTATACCAGGTTTTGTTTGGAGACATGTCATTACTCTTTTATACGATGTTCTAAATTAATCTCAGTCACTCCACACATCCTTACCGTTATGTGTTATACTATACTTCTCTGTGACAATGCTCAGTTGCTCCAAACTGGTCTGGTTATCCACAAGTCTTAGATTAGATTAGATTCGACTTTATTATCATTGTACAGCATACATACGAAAACGATAAAACATAGTTGGCTTCCGATCAGAAATCCGACAGAGATTGATACAAATCCAATAAAATAGAGAAAGTAACTCAGTAAAACTTATAGCGGTCCACATAATACCATTATATATCTAATATCTTGAAAATATAATTCCTCAATCATTACTTTATCAGTCCAGTAACGTAACGCAGACAGATATAAGTTGTATATAAGTTACGGGGGTCGTGATATTTATGTATACTGGCCACCTCCTTCGCAACCTATCTCATGTACATATGTATAAACCTCAAGTCGACATCAGTACGTCAAGTCTCACCACGTATGCTTCATACCAGCATTAAATATCTGGGGCTATTTCAACATACATGGTTAACTGAGTCAGTTAATATACTGTTCAATTTCCTTCGTTTTTCTTTTGGTAATCGGTATCACTATAGTATTTTAATCATTCTGGGCTCATTTGACTTATTTTACCTACCTTACCAGCAATTACTCTGCCTCATTTTCACGGTTTTAGTAACGTAGTTTGGATTTATGAACACAAAGTTCTCTTGTTGGAGGGGTTCAACGCCCCAGTAGTATTAGATGAAGGTAGGCAACTCGAACACCTGATCCGGAGTCTCTCCTCTTTCCGGATAATTGTAAATTGCTTGTACAGAAAGGGAGGGGTAGCGCCTTACAGTATTTCTCGATGATATATGTAAAAGGGATCATAAAACTTGAGAAATATATAGTGTAGTATTCATAGTAAAATGGAAGTATAAGTAAGGAATACACTTACAGGTTTTCGGGAGCTCTTGAAAACTCCACTTGTAGGAGAGTGAGCGGTGCAATCCATGCTTTTGGATTTTTCTGGGTTCCCTTGGTCTCAGTCAACAGTCTGTGAGTTTGTAGTAAACATATAAAAACCTACAGATGGACTAATCTAGTATAGTATAACTGGATGAAAATGTTTAAAAGATTAAATGAAAATGCACTCACGTGGTATGAAACCTGTGTGTTGGCTCCTAAAATATAGCATGGAGTGGTATAATCCCCACTATGGGATTCTGGTGAGCGACTGTCCTCTCCGTATATAGGGTAGGCAATAAAACAGAATTAAGAAATAAAGTGCACAGTGTAAAAAATCACTTACAAGTGTGTAACATAATTGGGTTTTGCTCAATCCAAACCGCCTAGGTGGTATGTTCCCCACCAAGGAAAGTGATGTCTAGTATATGATGAATTAAAAGCAGGAGGTTCCTAGGTATCTTAAATAAATGAATCTTTATTCTGACACACAAAGCTAAAAAACAAGAAAATATAGAGTAAAAAGTTACACTAACGATTACCGAATGTGTTTTTTGTTTTTGTTTTATTTAAATTAAAGTGTTGGCCTATAGCTACCCCCCACCCAACTACTTCTTGACGTATTGCCGATGTTCGAAACCTCACCCGCCTCTCCCTGTTGTACTCTTTCAAGAGGTGGGCCCTCTTTTTCAAGCCTATCTATTTGTCGATTTTAGCACACCACAACCAACTTACTCTTACTGGTATAGCTCAAACCTTATTGTATGCCATCAGCCTTTGTCCCAGACCACAAATATATCTAATTTCTGAATTTTATTTTCTGAGCAGCTGATATTCAGAGGATGTTTGTGGAAATAAAGAATGTTTTACTATTATTAGAAATAAATGTACCTAATTCAACACATATTGGTACAAATGTTATGTAATAAGTAGTGTTAAAATTTGTATTATCACAAAAGAAGGGAAATAATTAATATCTGTGTCTGCTCGAAAACCAATATGGCTGCTTACAGTGATATTTGAGGTTTATTTACTAAAGTGAATTTCATTATTAAGATCAAAATAGCTGAACTGGTAAAATTCTTCAAATCATCTAGGCTTTCACTTTGGCTTAAATCTTAAATTCACTTTAAATTCACTTTGAATTATCATTTTAGTAAATAAACCTGCTTGTCTTTATCTACAGATATTAGAAGTACGTAGAAAACATTGCCTTTCTGGTTTTCCGGTTGAAGTTCACAATGAGCATATTTAGTTGAGAATTCCCCTGTGCAAACGTGTTGCAGATCAGCAGAATTTTACAGACATTTCTGACACCCAGTCTGAGTCCGCCAATTCCCTTTAGCCTTTAATCCCGCTGTCTGGGCTCCCGTGCTTAGATATAGGATTTCATACATAGGGCACATACTGCCTGATTTAATGCAAAGTACAGAGAGTGCATAGCGTCGCTGGGAATACATGCAAACTGGAAGCGTGAGCCCATTAACACCCTGAACTGTATCGCCAACTGTGATAAGATCGCTGTTCATTGATCCCAGACACGGACCTGTGTACTTCATCCACTAAACTGAGAATTGTGAATAAAAGACTGCAAATTACAGGGTTAAAACAGAATCTATCTGTTTGGGTCTAAAGTAATTTATTTTTCATTTTCTACATAGTTTCTTTTTGGTAAATAAACTCCTACATTTTCTTAGTTAAGGGTTTGACTAAAGACTGTTTTTCAAGTAAACCTGGTCATTAAAATATTCTTCCAAATTGCTGTCTAAAGAAGATATTGGTTAAAGACCAGCTACATTTAAATTTAACCGCAAATTTTCTTTAGGTAAAACACAAACCCCGTAGAGAGGATTGCCATGACTGTATTGCGTGAGCATGTTTGATGATTGGCGGAGCAGTCTATACAGGTTCGTTGGCTCAGTCCATTAGTATCTTTAATGTGATAGTCACCAATACATCATAAAATGTGAAAATGTTTCTGATATAGAGCCAGAGACACCCTTTCGGAATTTAAATCCAGCCCTGCTTGATGTGTTTAATGAAACCAGCTGCGCCCTGATATCGGTGTATAAAACAATGAGACAATGAGCGGTATCGTCAGAAAAGCCATTTTACGAGTGACCGATAAAAGATGGCTATTATGTAATCAATAACATGTCACTACAGATTATTGCAATCAGTTTGCGCAGTGAGTAATACAGCACACAGAACATCTATAAAAGTAAGGGAGGATCCTATATCCTTTTCTCTGAGAATGTATTATTTAATCCGCGGGCTGTTTGGCCTTAAATTTAAAGTTCACTTTGAATTCCCAGCAATTCTCACTTAAGTGAATAACCCCGTAAATGTTATGCTTTCTAGTTTTATATATGCTATCCCACAATGCACTCTGCCACTGCTACAACACCTTTAGATTTTTTATTTATTACTGGTCATTATAAAGCGCCAACATGTTCTGCAGCGTTGTACAATTGGGGAAAAAAAACAGGTCAATAAAAACAGACCAATGCTAGTCTCTGAAGATCTTTTATACCGATTTCTTTGCTGGATAGCCCGTGTGCTTACAATCTAAAGATGAAGATGTGACAAACTGCCCTTTGCCACTGGGCATTGGAGAGGACTGATCGCTAGCCTCTTGCCCTGCGACTATGGCCCTGGGATGTTATTGCCCTTTAAGAATTACATTTGGGCATAATGGATTTTTGAATGCTGTTCCTGGCCCTTTAAATGCTTTGGAGCAGGGTTACAACTTTTTTTTTTTTTTTTTTGTAAATATATTTTTATTGTCATTTTCATATATTCAATGTGAGACTCGCAGGTCTCAATCGTTGTAAACAATATATAAATCGAGACTCGCAGGTCTCTTTAAGATAAGCAAACAAAGCACAACGTGTGCTACAAGATATAGGTTGGAAGTGGAGCACGCAGGCCCCCGACAGTGGTGGACACGCAGGTCCTATCAAAAGTGAACCTTGGTTAAGTTTTTGGTAAAACATTCGTGCGTCCCTCTGGGTTTAACTGCATATTAGGTTATCCCTAGTAGTTGTCATGGTGCTTAAATACAAAACGAATGTATCTGCGGTTCATTGGGTAAGGGGGTTAGGTAACCAAATCTTCCAAACATCTCTCAGTCACCGTAGGTGAGCCTTGTGTGTCTACGTGGCTGCCTGAGCCTTCGTACAGTGATCATACGTGTCTCTGTGCTGTCGGGGCATTTGCCTACGGCCTTAATGGAGGATGTGGGAAATGTTAGAGGGGGGGGGAATCAGGGGATGGGGGGGGATTCTGAAGGTGGGGGGGGTATGAGCTCCGTGGTAGGTTGGGTGGGTGGGGTGGTAGGGTCAGTCCGTCCCGTCGTGTGAGTCTCCCGTTTCCAGATGAGTGGTGAAGTCTGTCCGTATAGTGGTTACTATCCAGTGTGTCCAGGTCTCCATATATTTCCCAGTGGTATTGGTGGCTCCTGAGTGGAGTTCTTCTATAGCCCTGAGGTCCTCCATTTGGTTGAACCAGGCTCTTAGGGGTGGGGGTCTGTCCTGTCTCCAGTATTGAGGGATGATCTGCTTTGCTACATTGAGGATCCTAATTGTCAGGGATTTTTTATACCTAGATCTGGGTGTTGTCGTGTGGTGTAACAGCATCGCCGCTGGGTCCAGCGGTGGTGGTGCATCTGACAACCTCGACAAGATATCGTGAATAGACTTCCAAAATGGTGTTATCTTACGACAGTCCCACCATAGATGTAGTGTGGTGCCTGTAGCCTCTCCACATCTCCAACACAGGTCGGAGTGTGAGGGGTCTATGGCATGTAATCTGTGTGGGGTGCGGTACCAATGGCTCAATAGTTTAAATGCCGTCTCTTGCGTCTTCGAAAAGGTGGAGCAGTGGTGTGTTAGATAGCAAATTTTGTCCCATTCTGTCTCTGTAAATGTCCTCCCCAGGATCGTTTCCCATGTTCCCTTAAAGGCTGGAGTCTCTGTGGGGGTCTCCCTCTGTAGCAGCGAGTACAGGATAGAAATGCTGTGGGGAAGGGGGTCAGGTTGGATACAGTAGTCCTCGAAGGTGGTCGGTTCCCTAGCGTAGTTCTGTCCTCCGGGCAGTGAGTCAATGTAATTCGAAAGTTGTTTGTATTTAAAAGTTTGCATGAATGTGGGGTGTGTGCGTTCCGTCAGTTGTGTGAGTGTTTTCCGTCCGTTATGTGTGTGTATGTGGTGTAGTCTGGGGATTGGGTTGTGTATGAGGTCTCTGAAGGCCTTTGGATCCAGCCCGGGTGGAAAGTCTCGGTCATGGATAAGTGGTAGTAAGGGTGAGGGGTGTCGGGTGAGGCCATGTACCCGGGACGCTCTGTGCCATACCCGTAGGGTATGTTGCGCCAGAGAGGAGCATCCCCGACCCAGGCCCCCTCCGGAGCACCATGGTAGGGTCGACACCGGCCCCGCTGTCTCAGTCTCTTCCACCGTTTTCCACTGTTTGTGGACGTTGGTCTTGGTCCAGTCTAGGACCCTCCGTAGGTGTCCAGCCGTGTAATATAGATAGAAGTCGGGGATGGCCAGCCCCCCCCTCTCCTTAGGCAGCGTGAGGGTCTGGTACTTGAGACGTGGTCTTTTCCCGTTCCATATATACGCGCTAGTCAGCGTGCGTAAGGCAGTGAAGAATCTTTTAGGGATTGTTATGGGGAGTGTCTGGAATAGGTAGAGTAATCGTGGGAGAAGGTTCATTTTAATTACCTGAACCCTTCCCAGCCACGATATATGTGGGTGAGACCATTCGGCTAGTTCCCTTTTGAAAGTGTTCAGTATAGGGGAGAAGTTTTCTCTGTATATGTCTTCTTTCTGTCTAGTTAGCCATGTGCCTAGGTAACGTATTTTATGTTCTGCCCATTGGAATGGGAAGCTGGGGCGGATGGGGGTAATTCTGTTGTCAGGTAAGTCTACATTCAGTATGTGGGATTTGGAGTAATTTATTTTGAGGTTGGAGATGTGTCCGAATGTCTTGAAGGATTGCAGAATGTTGGGGAGAGAGATCTCCGGTTTCGTAACGTAAAAGAGTAGGTCATCCGCGTATGCGGCACTTGTGATGTGTGTCTCTTGTGCGTATGCCCGTTATGTCGTGGTGTTCTCTGATGGCTATCATAAAGGGTTCAAGGGCAAGGACGAAGAGCAGTGGGGAAAGTGGGCAACCCTGACGGGTGCCGTTGTATATCGGAAATTCGTCCGTCAGTGCCCCGTTTACTATGACATGAGCCGTGGGCCCATCATACATGGCTGTGATCCAGTCCTGCATGTGGGGTCCCAGACCTATTTGGCCCAGGATCTGGAATAGGTACTCCCATCCCACTCTGTCGAAGGCCTTCTCCGCGTCCGTGGACAGAAGGAGAAGGCCTCCGGCGTCACAGGTCTTGTTGTGCATAAGGGCAAGGGTTCGAATGGTATTGTCTCGCGCTTCACGGTCTGTGACAAAACCGACTTGGTCGGGGTGCACCAGTGCGGGGATGTGTGGTTGCAGGCGACCGGCAAGCATCTTCGCCATCAACTTAATGTCGCAGTTGATGAGGGAGATGGGCCTGTAGTTCCCGCAGTGCTCCGCGTCCTTGCCCTCCTTTGGAATGATAGTAATGTGTGCTGTCAACGCCTGTTTGGGGAAATGGTGACCTTCTCTAATCGCGTTAAAGGAGGCCAGCATAGGTTGGTACAATTTGTCTGCGAAGTGCTTGTAGTAGCAAAGAGGCAGGCCGTCGGGGCCCGGACTCTTGCCAGGTTTAGTTCCTTTAATCGCCCTCGATAGCTCCTCAATTGAGAAGGGTTCATCAAGCTGGTCGGCCACCTGTTGATCTAGTACGGGTAGTTTATGGGTCGTCAGATATTGTCGGATGGAGTCTTTTAGGTGGGCGGCCGCCATCTCCGACTTCGGTCGGGGAAGCGAGTAGAGTTCTGAGTAGTAAGTTTTTATCGTTCGCATGATTTCGGATGGTAGGCGGCGCGTCACTCCCTGTTTGTCTCGTATTTTATTGATGTATGTCATTTGGCGCCGTTTCACCAGCATCCTGGCTAAGAGCTTGCCGCTCTTATTGCCGTGTAGGGAAAAAAAGGCTCTATGTCTAAGGGCTTCTCTATGGTGTTTGGACTGGATCAGGGAGGTCAGGTCTCGTCGCAGTTGTAGGAGCTGTGTGTGAAGGGCCGGGGATTGGTTTTGTTTGTGAAGCGTGTCGTGTTTGTGTATGTCTGTTATGAGTTCTGTGATTCGGGCTTCCCGTTGTTTCTTGAGTTCTGCACCCTTTTGTATGAAGTGTCCCCGTATGACGCTTTTGTGTGCTTCCCATCTGATTGTCGGTGAGGTGTCCTCTGGTGCGTTGTCCTGAAAGTATTCGGTCAAAACTCTGTCAAAGTGTGTGGTCATGTCTTGGCGTGATAGCAGGTATTCGTTCAGTCTCCATTTGGTCATTGCGGGTCTAAGAAGCGGGGATCGGAGGGTGATAAGGACTGGAGCGTGGTCTGACCAAGTCGCTACTCCAATCTTTGCGTCTCGTATTAAGGAGAGGTGATAGTGTGTGGTGAGAAAGTAGTCTATGCGAGTGTATGTCCGGTCGGGATGGGAGTAGAATGTATAGTCCCGTTCGTCCGGGTGATGTGCCCTCCAGCAGTCAATTAGTCTGTGTCTATTCAGTAGGGAGGTTATTGCTCTAAGGTGTTGTCTGGGGAGGTGGGAGGTGCCCGTGGAGCTGTCCCAGGTTGGGTCTATGGCAACGTTTAAGTCGCCCCCTATTATGAGGACCCCCTCTGTGAAAGCGTGAAGCTTCCGCAGAGTGCTTTTAAGGTAGCGGTGGTGTTTGTAGTTCGGTGCGTACAAAGTGGCAAAGGTGTAAAGGTGGTCGGATATTGTGCCTTTTACAAAGAGGAATCTCCCTTCCCTGTCGGTCATGCTTGCCTTCTCCACAAACGGTATTTTCTTATTAAATAGTATCGCCACCCCCCTGGATTTTCCTTCGTGGAAGTCACTGTAGTATCCTGTTGGGAAGTGATGGTTAGTCAGCTTGGGCCTGTCCCCATCTCTAAAGTGGGTCTCCTGTATCATTACTACAGATGCTTTCTGCGAGTGAAAGTCCCTCAGTGCCCCTGACCTTTTCTCCGGTTTGTTAAGCCCTTTGGCATTTATGGAGAGGACAGTGAGGTCGCACGGTAGTAGTGGTCCGTCGGTCATCGTGGGATGCGTGTACTTGTCTGTGTCGGGTCCGGTCAGTGTGTGTCGTGGGTCAGTCGGGTCGTCCGGTAGAGGAGGGGAAGGAGGGAGGGGGATGGGGGGGGGGAAGGACAGGTACGGGGCGGGAAGGGAAAGGGAATCTAGGTGGGGAAACTATGTACAGTGAACCAAGCAGCCTCTCGGTGGTGGCTGTTTAAAGGTCGAGCGTCGGGGGGCAAGGAGTGGTGGGGTCCACCAGTGGTCCACCAAGTCCCGTCCACCTATCTGTGGGCGCTCTCTTCCTATTGGGGAAAACGGAGGAGGTCGAGGGTCTCCGTGTGAGTCCCGCCCGGGAATCCCGGGGTTGTGTGGCCTCCCGTGCCCTCACACCCCTGGCTCTCGTGTGTCGGGTCTCACCTGGAACCTCCAGCCCCCCTACGGCTTCAAATGTGTGTGGTGGGTGAGTGAGTGTTAGTTTCATCCTCGTCCTAAACTCGTATTGGCCTGAGGCCCTCAGTGGGTAGGGTTTGTTTCTTTGGGCGTTTGGTATTGGTGTGGCGTGTGGCCCGGTGGGCAAGTCAGTGAGCATCAACAAACAATAATAGTTGAAAAAACATATTAAGCAAGTATAACAGTTTAAATGAACTTATTAAACAAGCGTATATTGAACAATTTATCTACCTAAGAAAAAGTCCCGTTTCCCCATTCCTCAGGATTGGTTTCGGTTTTCCCATGCTACTCTACGGGTATATGTCCTATTCTGTTCCCTTGGTTTGTGAGGAGGTTAGGACAGTATGCGACTCTCATGGTGTGGGTGGGAGGGGGTACCCCGTTCGTGATTTTAGCGGTTGTCGGGGGTGGGTTCAGATTCCAAGTTTGCATTCTTTAGCGTCTCGCACCCATCCCTAGTTCGAGGTAGGCCCTGTACTCGTCCTCCGCCCTCTGGTTTTGGTGTTGAGTTAACTCCCCTGTTGCTATCGAGGAGGGGGGTCGTGCCCCGGGTGAGCCGCACCAGCATCGGCCCCCGTCTCTGCTCCCCCACCGGTTCCTTGCAGGGCGGTATCACCTCCGCGGTGCGGTCCAGCCAGGGACGCCCCCCTCGCCCCTCCGCCAGGGGGGGTTCGCTAAAGTCGTCTCAGGATGTGTGTCTGGGCTAGGGGGTAGTGATGGTGGGCCGATTAGGATTTGCTCGGGTGTGAGCTACCTGTCTCTCATGGAGTTGTATCTCTAGCGGGGTCCCAGGCTGTCACAGGGCAAACCCTCTGGTGTTAGTGTTGAATTAACTCCCCTATTGCTATCAAGGAGGGGGGTCGTGCCCCGGGTGAACCGCACCAGCATCGGCCCCCGCCTCTGTTCCCCCACCGGTTCCTCGCAGGGCGGTGTCGCCTCTGCGGTACGGTCCAGCCAGGGACGTCCCCCTCACCCCTCCACCAGGGGGGGGTTCGCTAAAGTCGACTTAGGTCGTGCGTCTGGACTAGGGGGTGGCGATGGTGGGCCGGTTAGGACTTACTCGGGTGTGAGCTACCTGTCTCACACGGAATTGTATCTCTAGCGGGGTCCCAGGCTGCCTCAGGGCATGTAGCTTCCCTCCCCCCATCCCCCCCCTCCTCCCCCCCCCCCCCCTCCCCCCCCATCCCCCCCCTCCTCCCTCCCCCCCCCCCCGTTACTTGTTGTAATGAATCAAGTGGAGTCTAGTGGAACAAAAGGAAAAAGTCTCGTATGTGGTGCATGGGTGGTCTTAGTCTCTGAGTTCATGGAGCGTATTAAATACTTGCAGTTGGGATCAGAGGTAGAAATGTCTCTCGGCTTAAGAGGTTGCTCCTGATTGGCGTATGGTCTGGGCTCTGGTTCTCTGTTGTCTGCGGGGTTGTGAGACCGTTCCCGGGTGGAAGGAGTAGAATGCCATCGGGTCTGGCCATGTGAGCTGGATAGGCGGTAGTTGCAGTTCAGTAGTCAGGTCTGCTAGGTCCTCTGGGGTTCTCACCACAAATAAGCCGTTGGGAGTGGAAGCTTGTAGTCCTGAGGGATAAGTCCATCGGTAGCGTATTTTGTTAGATTGTAGGACACGAGTCAGGGGTTTAAGTGTCCTTCTGTAGGCCAGAGTTGCTGGCGACAGGTCAGGGTACAGTTGTAGGGGTGTGCCGTTCAACAGGACCCGGTCTGATTCTCGGGCCTGTCTCAGGATGTCCTCCTTTAGTTGGTAGCTCGCTAGGCAGCAGATTGTGTCTCTGGGAGGGGACTCCGGGGGGCCTCTAGGTCTCAGGGCCCTGTGTGCCCGCACAAATTCGATGTGCGTGGTTTCAGGCCGTCCAAGGAGCCTGTTGAATAGTCCCATGAGCGTTACGCGGATTGGGGTAGTCTGATCCAGTTCTTCCGGAATCCCCCTCACCCGGATGTTTTGTCTGCGTCCCCTATTATCCAGGTCTTCGAGGTGTAGGGCCATCTGGCGTAGTTGTGTCTCATGTACCTTCAGGGTATTTGTAGTGGCGTTTTGTGTGGCAGTCAGATGGTCACTATCCGCTTCCAGCTGGGATACCTTTTGGTGCAGGCCCTGTAGTTCTTCTCGGAGGGAGTGGAGCTCTGCCGTGATGGAGTTTCGGAGCTCAGAGTTCGCCTCCTTGAGGTCTGCCTTGGTTGGTAGTGCCCGGATTAAAGTCACCCAGTCCGGTGTATGCTCTGGGTGGGGGTTGGTGTCGGGAGTGTCCGTGCAGGGTTCTGCGTTTGGGGAATGAGGGCGCGAGGCCCACGAGGTCCCGGAATCCGTCGAGGCCTGTGAAGCCAGGTCCGCCGGGGTTTTCAGGTATTTGTGCAATGTGGACGCCGGGGTGCCCTTGGTTGTGTCTGCGGGCTTACCAGCGTGTGATGAGCGATGTGTTTTGCCCATTTTGTATTTGTAGGGAGTGGATGGACGAGGATTCAAGATAAGCCTGCGGGGAGCTCTCAGATTAAGCTGCCATTCCTCTCGGCCTCCAAGCCACGCCCCCGTCGGGTTACAACTTTTTAACTGGCACTTCAAATGCAGTCGAAGTGCTGAAGTGGCCGCCATTCGACAAACGAACACGTGGTGGCGGCCATTTTAACTTATTCGAACGCGGTCAGCGGTGTGTGCAGCCAAATCTATGGATCTGTTTGCGGCTACCCAATTGCACGAACACCGCTGACCCGTACCGTCTTCGACACCGCGGCTGGAGACTAAGTCCCGTTCGAAGATTCGAATGCTCGTTCGAATGGGACTTAGTCATTTTCTCGGTGCAAAATAGACCGTCCGCACAGCCCAAATCCATGGAACTGTTTTGGGCATGAAAATGTGCTTGCGGTCGGTCATAAAGGACTTATACCTATCTCCCGAACGGCTGAACAGATTCAAATGATTTTTGGGTATGTTTGTATTTGGAATGTGCTGATTAATAATATGTAACTATTAATATTGGATGTATGGTTTTAGAGTTAGGAAAGTTGGGTAAAAAGTATGTTTTAAACTGTACGTATAATTGGGTTACCTCTCAGGCTAAGGGGAGAAGATGTGTGGGATGTAACCATTGTGTGATTGGGTAATGTATAATTGTCTGTGGGCGTCTCCCTTGCAGGGGAGAATTGCATAAAAGCTGAGTGTGTGCCATTAAACCAGAGTTCTTCTTGACCCTCAACACGTAGTCTTGTCTCGTGATTGGAGGGGACAGCTATATTCACACTGGGGATTGCTATGCGCTGCATACTCCCTTGAGCTTTAATCACTTAGCTCTTTTGAGAGCTTGCTCCTGTTACGCTCTCCTTGGAGGAGAGGTCTTTCCCACACGGTCCTGAATGCTGGAGGTTCATACAGGGTGGAAGGAAGACGTTGAGGCTCCAGTTAAGCTACGGCGGTTGTGGAGTCTGCGGTGGTTGTGGTGTCGTCTGCAGTGCTTGGAGTCCCCAGGAAGTGCTAGGAGCATCCGTCAATGGAAGGTGTCCATTACAGAAGAGAACTTGCCTATTCAAAGGTACAGAAGTGGCATCATAACAACTTCATCTAAATTAAGTTGTTAAGGTGGTAGGAGGCCCGCAAATACATTCTTACCTTCAGGGTTTAAACCGTTTTGGGACGGTTTAACCCCAAAGTTGCCTCCAGTGCCACTCTCCGCTACCCCTGGTGGCATCCGGCTTGTAAAATTTCACTTACAGCTGTGGGGGAGGTAAGAGCAACGCTGGAGGCAACATCGGGGTTAAACCTTTTGAAAACAGTTGAATCACTGAAGGTAAGAATCCGTCCGGTGGCCTCCTGAAACCATAAAAACTTAACTTAGCTGAAGTTGATTTTTTGCCTGGAGTGTTCCTTTAAAGAAATACCCTACCATAACCTCTACAGCGTAAGTTATAGCTTTTTGTCGTGGTTGTGGTGCAAGTTGTCTGTGGGTAAAGATCCTGTTTTTTTTGTCACAATATATTAACCCCTTAAGGATCAAACTTCACACATGTCATGGGTCCTTAAGGGGTTAACGCAGTATGAGAAAACACAGGCTACTACCAGCATCTGAAACCATTAGTTTCCAATGGTCTACTTTATGCATTGGCCAATAAACCAAAGAACCCACATGATTGGCTACATGATATGGCTAAGATTTGGCTATTTTTCCCAGTGATTAACCTATTGCCTTATTATTCATTTATTTATTTAGTACGTGGAGACTAGAATGGGCTAACCCTTCGAGACCCAAAAGATGAACCAGTAGAGGTGAAATGATCACAGCAGGAAACTTGTAGCATATGCACAGTTACTGTATTTTCCTGGTTCCCCAAGCAGGAGTTGGGGAATAATCTCCTTCGTGCACGCAGTAGATAAATGCAGGAAGTAAGTGATTTATTTGTAGAAATCTATCCCATCTGCTTCATTCTGAGCCGAGCTCACACACCGAGGTCCACAGTTCAATCTGAGTTGAGGTCACAGACCGTGTTGAAGTCACTATCTGAGATTAGGAGTCCTATAGACCCAAATATGACCACTATTATTTTGGGACTGTAGGTTTGCCTTTAGCAAGCTGAACTCAATTTCAGCTAAAAAAATTAAAGGATCACTATAGTGTCAGGAAAACAAAGCGGTATTCCTGACACTATAGTGCCCTGAGGGTGCCCCCACCCTCATGGTCCCCCTCCCGTGGCGCTGAAGGGGTTAAAACTCCTTCAGATACTTACCTTAATCCAATTCTATGAAACTGCTATGTTTGCATTTGAAGGGTTAAAACCTGAGGGACCTGGCACCCAGATCACTTAATTGAGCTGAAGTGGTCTGGGTGACTGTAGTGTCCCTTTAAACGATCACTATAGTGTCAGGAAAACAAACTTGTTTTCCTGACACTATATCATCCTTAGGACCCACCCTCAGGGTCCCCCTCCCTTGGCGCTGTAGGGGTTAAAACCACTTCAGCCACTTACCTTAATCCAACGCCGGGCTCCCTCAGCGCTGGTGACCTCTCCTCCCCCGCCGACGTCCGCTCCCGAGTGGAGCGGAATGCGCATGCGCGGCTAGAGCCGCGCGCGCATTCAAACAGTCTACAGGAAAGCATTTCTCAACTCACAAGGTTTTTTTACATTAAGAGCAATAAGGATATGGAATTCATTGCCTGAAGAGGTGGTTTTGACAGAGTCTAGACAGATGTTTAAACTGCAATTGGATAAATACTTGCAAAAACATAACATACAGGGATATAATTTCTAATTAGTGGGGTAATAGCTGCTTGATCCAAGGAGACATCTGACTGCTATTTTGGGGTCAAGAAGGAATTTTTTCCTAGTTTGTTGCAAAATTGGAAGCGCTTCAGACTGGGTTTTTTGCCTTCTTTTGGATCAACAGCAAAAGCATATGTGAGGAAGGCTGAACTTGATGGACGCAAGTCTCTTTTCAACTATGTAACTATGTAACTATGTAATGCTTTCCTATGGACATTCTGCACGCTGGATGCGTTTTTTTTATGAGGAAATGCTGATTGGCCAGGGCTGTGTTTGAATCATGCTGGCTCTGCCCCTTATCTGACTCTTTGTCAGTCTCAGCCAATCCTTTAGGGAAGCATTGTGATTGGATCAGGCTTCCACTTCTGATGATGTCAGCACACTGCTGGTTTTATTTGAGGCAAACAGCATGCAGATCTACCGCTTCTGGCTTGAATACAGTAAGATTTTGCTATATTTATGGAGGCATGAGGGGCCCATGGGGGCTAGATGGTGGTGTTAACACTATAGGGTCAGGAATACATGTTTGTGTTCCTGACCCTATAGTGATCCTTTAATGGCCGGTGCAAAGCGCAACCGGCCCGGGGCCCACGGTCGCCTGGAGACAGGCATGAGGGGAGCACACAGCACAGTGCTCCCCTCCAGCCGGTCGCTGTGTGTAGCGTGGCTGTGCAGGTGCACAGTTTGACAGGAAGTGCTTCCTGGCAGACTGGGAACCGCGCGCAGCGAACAGGTAAGGAAGGGAGGGGGAAAAGCATCATGGCCGGAGGGGGGGGGGGGGGGGGAATTTAGAGCATGGTGGAGGGGGTCATCATGGAAGGTCAGTGAAGAGGAGGGAGAGCGTGATGGAGGGGCAGGGGAAAGCATGATGGAGGGGCAGGGGAGGGGGGAGAGCATGATGGAGGGGCAGGGGAGGGGGAGAGCATGATGGAGGGGCAGGGAGGGGGAGAGCATGATGGAGGGGCAGGGGAGTGGGGAGAGTATGGTGCAGGGGCAGGGGAGTGGGGAGAGTATGGTGGAGGGGCCAGGGAGGGGGGAGAGCATGATGGAGGGGCCGGGGAGGGGGGAGAGCATGATGGAGGGGCAGGGCCGGGGAGGGGACAGCATGATGGAGGGGCAGGGCCTGGGAGGGAACAGCATGATGGAGGGGCAGGGCCTGGGAGGGGACAGGATGATGGAGGGGCAGGGCCTGGGAGGGGACAGGATGATGGAGGGGCAGGGCCTGGGAGGGGAGAGAGCATGATGGAGGAGCAGGGCCTGGGAGGGGACAGGATGATGGAGTGGCAGGGCCTGGGAGGGGACAGGATGATGGAGGGGCAGGGCCTGGAAGGGGACAGCATGATGGAGGGGCAGGGCCTGGGAGGGGAGGGGACAGCATGATGGAGGGGCCGGGGAGGGGGGAGAGCATGATGGAGGGGCAGGGCCTGGGGGGGGAGAGCATGATGGAGGGGCAGGGCCTGGGAGGGGACAGCATGATGGAGGGGCAGGGCCTGGGAGGGGAGGGGACAGCATGATGGAGGGGCAGGGCCTGGGAGGGGAGGGGACAGCATGATGGAGGGGCAGGGCCTGGGAGGGGACAGCATGATGGAGGGGCAGGGCCTGGGAGGGGACAGCATGATGGAGGGGCAGGGCCTGGGAGGGGAGGGGACAGCATGATGGAGGGGCAGGGCCTGGGAGGGGACAGCATGATGGAGGGGCAGGGCCTGGGAGGGGAGGGGACAGCATGATGGAGGGGCCGGGGAGGGGGGAGAGCATAATGGAGGGGCAGGGCCTGGGAGGGGAGGGGACAGCATGATGGAGGGGCCGGGGAGGGGGGAAAGCATGATGGAGGGGCAGGGGAGTGGGGAGAGTATGGTGCAGGGGCAGGGGAGTGGGGAGAGTATGGTGGAGGGGGGAGAGCATGATGGAGGGGCCGGGGAGGGGGGAGAGCATGATGGAGGGGCAGGGCCGGGGAGGGGACAGCATGATGGAGGGGCAGGGCCTGGGAGGGAACAGCATGATGGAGGGGCAGGGCCTGGGAGGGGACAGGATGATGGAGGGGCAGGGCCTGGGAGGGGACAGGATGATGGAGGGGCAGGGCCTGGGAGGGGAGAGAGCATGATGGAGGAGCAGGGCCTGGGAGGGGACAGGATGATGGAGTGGCAGGGCCTGGGAGGGGACAGCATGATGGAGGGGCAGGGCCTGGGAGGGGACAGCATGATGGAGGGGCAGGGCCTGGGAGGGGAGGGGACAGCATGATGGAGGGGCAGGGCCTGGGAGGGGAGGGGACAGCATGATGGAGGGGCAGGGCCTGGGAGGGGACAGCATGATGGAGGGGCAGGGCCTGGGAGGGGAGGGGACAGCATGATGGAGGGGCCGGGGAGGGGGGAGAGCATAATGGAGGGGCAGGGCCTGGGAGGGGAGGGGACAGCATGATGGAGGGGCCGGGGAGGGGGGAAAGCATGATGGAGGGGCAGGGCCGGGGAGGGGAGAGAGCATGATGGAGGGGCAGGGCCTGGGAGGGGAGGGGACAGCATGATGGAGGGGCAGGGCCTGGGAGGGGACAGCATGATGGAGGGGCAGGGCCTGGGAGGGGAGGGGACAGCATGATGGAGGGGCAGGGCCTGGGAGGGGACAGCATGATGGAGGGGCAGGGCCTGGGAAGGGAGGGGACAGCATGATGGAGGGGCAGGGCCTGGGAGGGGAGGGGACAGCATGATGGAGGGGCCGGGGAGGTGGTTTCTAGCTACGCCTCTGCTCTCTGATGCCAGAGTTAGTTGAGGTCAGAATCTGAGAATATAAATTCTGTTAAAATTAAAATCTGAGGTCGGAAGTCCACAGTCTAAAAATATGATTTTAAAGTTGTGGTTTTAAAGGGCCACTATAGGCACCCACGCCACTTCATCCCACTGTCCCAGTCCCCCTTAATCCTGCAATGTAAATCATTGCAGCTTTTGAGAAACTGCACTGATTACATTGCAGGACTAAGACAATGCTGACTCTAGTGGCTGTCAATCAGATAGTCACTAGAGGCACTTACTGGTAGTTAAGCGACTTTAGGTTGCCTGACTCTGTATGTTCTCACGCTCTGCATGAGGATGTCCAGCATCTGTTAAATCCCAATGGTTAAGCATTGAAGCAACGGGGTGGGCGTAATGCACTTGTTAAGCATGCGCATTAGCCCGGAGGCAAATGCCATCCCAGCACCAAGGGTTTTTTTTTTTAACCCTTTCCATGCTGGGGAGTGTGAGGCAAAGGGAACCAAAGGGCACTATAGTGTAAGGAATACAGATTTGTATTCCTTACACTACCGAATCCCTTTAATTGTAAGGTCATAGTGTGAAGTCACCCAGCATATACAGTTTCACAGTACAATATTTATTGAATGAACCCTTTTAATATGAAGAAGGCGAATCTGTGCGAATGACCCAGCAGATTTGTATCGATTAGCTGTGACGTTTACTCTTTTTCTGCAAGTGGAGAACCTCCAATCTATTCACGTACCCTATACTATCCAGAACCAAAAAGCACTTGCATAATACAGATTGCTAAAAAAAAATAGTGTTAATTTAAACCGGATGAAATGTTAAAGACTGTTCTTCATGTGATGGGTAGACTCTTCTAAGTGCGGTAAGGGTTCAACACTCAAGTCCAACTCTATACAATTCAGTCCTTAATAGCTAAGGTCTTGAGTGTTTCAGCAAAGAAAGTAAACATTGCAACTATTGAGAATTTCTGTGATAGAAAAATAGGATATTTTGAGATCACTCAAGGACAGAGTTCTTGTAACGATCATAACATCTGTTCCATTTCAAGATAAAATGCTTTCCATCCATCGTAATCCACCGGCTGGGAAGCCATTCCATGCAGGATATAGTGAATTTATTCGGCATAATGCTTCTTAAGTGGATTAGATGACTGATAATTTCCATTTAAAGAGCTTATATGTTGATGTACTTTTCATAATCAAGTATTATGACCTATGTCTGTACTTCACAATAGCTTTTAATAGGGAAATGCAAAACAGAGATGGCACGGTATTCTGACAATCCCCATAATGTTGTCGGTAGAGATTTACTAAGAGAGGGAAAAGAGTGACAACAGTTAGGCTTATTCATTCATTTTCGGGTAAATTGTAATACATCCGAATTTAGGTCAGTCAGCAGGTAGTTCAAAGTGCCATATAGAATTATACCAAATAAAAGGCTTGCGCAATGGGTAGGTATGTTTTTTTTTCTTTTTCTTTTTTTTCTGTGTAGGCAGACTCCGCCTGTGCACTCACAATGAAAGGAGAAACAGGCAGCCTCCACCTGTGCAGTCACAATGAGAGGAGATGATGTAGCCTCCACCTGTGCACTCACAATGAGAGGAGACAGAGGCAGCCTCCACCTGTTCACTCACAATGAAGGAGACTGAGGTAGCCTCCACCTGTGCACTCACAATGAAGGAGACTGAGGCAGACTCCACCTGTGCACTCACAATGAGAGGAGATAGAGGCAGGATCCACCTGTGCACTCACAATGAGAGGAGATAGAGGCAGGCTCCACCTGTGCACTCACAACGAGAGGAGATAGAGGCAGGCTCCACCTGTGCACTCACAACGAGAGGAGATAGAGGCAGGCTCCACCTGTGCACTCACAATGAGAGGAGACAGAGGCAGGCTCCACCTGTGCACTCACAATGAGAGGAGACAGAGGCAGGCTCCACCTGTGCACTCACAATGAGAGGAGACAGAGGCGCGCTCCACCTGTGCACTCACAATGAGAGGAGATGCAGGCAGCCTCCACCTGTGCACTCACATTGAGAGGAGGTGGAGGCAGCCTTCACCTGTGCACTCACAATGAGAGGAGACTGAGCAATGAATACTGCATACAACGTGGCTATATTTTTCCTGTACCTGCCTTCAGTATAAAGATGAATGATGTCCAGTTAAGTGTGCCTAATGTGACTGCTCGCTGCTTTGGCACTCAGAGTGTTAATGTATCTTTATTCCCCAACAATTTGCTTCAAATCCCCTCAATCTGAGGCAGGCCAGAGGGTAATAGCATTATTAGTGACTGAGGTGCCCCATGTATTGTGAAATAAGGTGGATTACCGATACGCGTTGGCACTCCTCCAAACTGTATGTTGCTAAGTGTTTCTGTAGACGCCGCTGATCATTAGACTAATTGCAGTGTCGGAGCTTAATGACTGTATAGAAATTGTAAACGGCACTTTCTATGGAAAAGTCAAATTCAGACACAGAGCGGCAGCCCTGAAAGCCTCTACTTAGAGTTAAATAACGGATGAATACAGTAATTAGTTGTAAAATAGTTCATCTGGAAAATAATTTGGAAAAATCCCAGTTTTCTCGGTTTTATTCTTTTTTTTTTTTTTAATTCTCGGTTTCGGTTTCTGTGAAGATTAGTGGGATATAACTCCAACTTTAAAGGGCAACTGTCAACAAATTTTCACTTCTTGTTTTTTTAAAGTTCCTTCCATTTAAAGAAACGTAAAGTTATTGGTTTATATATATATTTTTTTAGAATATCTCTCGTTATTATCTGTTCGAGCAGCCTCTTGTTGGCCTTATTTCTGTCTGTAGACAGGGATTAATCTGGGAGAAGCCAATCCAGAACAGTCCAAACCACAGATATATCACAGGTAACAAATGCATTTTTGTAGGTTTTGTATCATCATTTTACAGATTATTTTGGGTCACTGATTAATATAATTCACTGGTCAATTATACACAATATACCATATTGTCTTAATAAATCTGGTCGATATTAATCAGTCCCCTCCGAGTTTGGATAGTGTTGGCGGAGAACAATGACACAAATCCTGTTTGTCTACAGTCTTATTAACGAAAAAAAATAGGATTCGTAGATAAAATGATAGAATTGTAAATCGTAGGTCAAAATATACGAGCTTTCGTACTAGAAGATACATTTTCTAATGTGATTATGTTAGCCTAACATTTGCAAATTCCTTGTCCATACTCCACTCTCTTCTGGCAAATAATCTAATTTGCATCTGTACAGATAAATAATTCTGCAAAGTTCGAAATATAGACTATGCGCTATAAAACCGTGATTGTGCTACCTTCCACATCTCTCCCACCGTCTGAGCCATTGTTCAATTTTACATTGAGATTTGAGTCTGGTCGCCAACAACTAAATTAAGGTCTCGTTACTGGCATACAGAGAACAATCTCGCCATGTAACGGGTCAGGGGTGGTCAAAAGTAAATCTCCTGCTAGCAGCGGGCTAAGTTAACCAGAAACAACAGCTGGAGATCTAGATTGTGGCCACCTGCCATGGACTATGACAATGTTAAATTCTCCCTGTGACTATCATGGCGCATTGCTATAAATGAGTAACTGTGACTCTCGGCACCCATACTGAACCCACACGTCTAGTTATTTCCTGATGGGTGGAGAAGGGACCCAGGTATATTCTTTCTTTTTAATGAGTTACATTTCCCCTTTTTTGAAGACGTGACACTTTAACTTTCGGTTCAGAGAGTCTGTAAAGCTCTGCAGGACCTTAATCCACGGGAGGGGGGGCAACTCTGTCTTTCGATTGACTATCAGGCGCCTGCTTAAGAAGCCATCTCACTAGGCATTAAGCCCTTTGAGCACGCACTCCCACCTACTCCTTTTGTTGGCCTATTTCACGATTTTAAGGGAACAAAGGTTTAGGAATCTTTTGCAGTGCTGATCTCTGCTTTCCTGACAATGGTGCAGTGACAGAACTACAAAGCTCCCTATTTGTGCCAGAGTGGTGGGGGTCTGAGGATGCTGTGCATGCTATTTGGACTGGGGAGAGTCTGGCATGTCCTAATGCATCCTGGGTATTCTTTGCATGCCTTTAACCCTTTTCACTCAGCCGGCCTGCCTGAGATTTAACCCTGTATGTGCAGTGGGGTGAGTTCACCGTGTTCTGAGAGGAGACCGCATCTGCCAAACTAAATACATAATTCCTCATCTGCATTCGACAATTTAAACATGGTAATACCATACCAAGTGGATTGTGGCTATAACTCAAATGCCCTTTAAATTAACCCTTTCACTGCCAATGACATCGCAAAGTATACAAGCTACCAAGGTGCTTCATATTAAACCGTGCAACTTGTTGTGAGGTTGATAGTCAAGCTACAAAATTGTAGGAAAAAAATAACTAATTTCAAAAACATCTTTGAGCTGCACAGAGTGCATTCAGTGTAAATCTCTGACTCAATATAGAGCATTAGGACTGACAAATCCGCACTCAAAGGGGAAGTCTTACTTCCCAAGATATTTTAAATTATGTTTACTTGTAGCCTAGTGTGGCGAAACCAACCTCGCCACTGGGCCCTGGAGAAGCCTGTTTGCTAGCCTCCTACCTACTGACTATGGCCCCTGGGTTATTTGGGGCATATTGTACTGTATATTGCTGCTACTGGCCCTTTTAACAGCATCTATGGACATATTGGGACTTTTGGGACTACTGTCCCTTTAAGACTGTGCTACATATTCTAGTGTACTGCCTGTAATATTATATGTGTATTTGTGTGTTAAGTTTAACCTGGGATATGTATGCAGCATTCATCTGATTGTTCGGTAGAATCACTCCATTCATTATATTGAGGGAAACTACCGAACAACCAGACCACCCAGGACTAAGTGTGCCTCCAATTACCGTTTGCAACAATGTTGCAAACGGGTAATTGGCAATCAGTGTAATGTATTCTTTGTCCTCTGGGTGGCCGCCATTCGGGAAACAAACACGTGGCGGCGGCCATCTTAAACTACCGAACAGCGGTGTTTTGCCGTCGAGTGTCTGGAACTAAAATCGGACACTTGACTAGGCAAACACCGCTGAGACCTCCATACTTCCAGAAATTCGTATGGAAACTACCGAATGACCCGCCGTTCGGTAGAAAGAACCCCATAAACAAGGGAATTCATTCAAACCCTCTCCAGGCTCTATAACACAGGCAATTCGCCTGTTTTCATTCCCTTGTTTGTGACCGACCGCAGGGCCAAAATGCATGGAACTGTTTTCGGATACTTTACCCATGCGGTCGGTCAAATCTTTGGAACCCCATATCTCACGAACCGTTCATCCGAATGACTGCTAGGGGTACAAGCCTATTCGTATGGTTCCTATTCAATGGTCTACAGCATTCATACGCTTGGGAGAATTTAAAGGTTTCTCGGATTCGTGATTATGGTGTCTGCCAGAGTGCTTGGAGTCCTCAGGAAGCGCTAGGAGCATCCATTAACGGAGGTACCAAGTCGGGGTGCCAGGTGATCCGTTACACCTAGGAATACACACCTCTATTGCCCTGCCAATGGGCGCCTCCATCTTGGCTCCCTGTCAATCATTGTTATAAACTCTGTCATTTGCACCTGGCAGACAGCACAGAGTGCGCAAGCAGAGGAGAGGAGAAATTAAACAATGTTTCTATTTCTCCTCTTCATTTGCATTGTGTGCCCTGGCTGTGCCAGGATTGAGTTTGATTGTAATAACCTTTTTTTCATGTGATATGGGTTTTCTTTGACATGTTTTTTAATGAAAATTACCACACATTTTTCCTGTTTCTGTGTTATAATTAGCAGATAAGTCGTTGTTCCCCTTTATCATAGAAACCACATAAATCTAAAGTTACTTGTACATTTGTAATCGCACCTAAATGAGGGTTGGAGCATAAACCCGAGTGAGACACCTCTGCTCAACAGTGATACACTTCGTGCCTGTCCTATGACAGCATGGAAATAATTGTCATACCATCATAAAGAATCAGTGACAACATGGTGGTGCCAGACCAGGCTTGACAAAGACCCTATCGGGGTCCACATGTTCCAATAAACGTACTTGAAGTCAGTGGAGTGCCTGGATTCTCTTCCTGCTACTGGTATCTATTCCTTTGGGCTAGTACTGGCCCATGGTCCAGTTTTAGCACCCTTTACTTAAGGTGAATTGAGTGTTTTTCTTTTTTCCATTTTGCCAGGACTTGTGAAGAACATAGGAAGTATATAATGCTCACAGATGTGTCTGCAATGATTTACGTATATGGTGGATAACGTATATTTTACATAGCATGGTGGATACAGTGAGAATTAAATGAGAAGAACCAATCTAATCTAAATGTGACTTAATCTCCAAGGAAACCAATAAACCATTTCTACTGATTGCTCCATTTCAGCAACTTTGCTCCAGAATTATCCATAATGGAGGCTGCATCCGATCCATGTAGAGGTTTGATTTGCCATCAGGGTCCCTTTGTCCCATAGACTGGGTTCATTTTTTACATCTGCACTCAAAACGTCTCAAAGAATTGTTATCATAAAAAAAATGAACAGAACCTGTCAAAATAAACTTCGGCTTCTGTGCAGAAAAAATAAATAGCATGAAAAGCCAAAATCTATCTGGGATGGAAAATTCACGTAATACAATGGTCAAGTCTGCATTGTGTATGTTGTTTTAAAGTTCAGTGTGAGCGCTAAAACAATATTGTCTCTTCCTATTCTATGTTAGAACGTCGCAGCCTCCAAACCACCCGAAAGTGCTCACTGACCTTCGCTATCCTGAAAGGCAGAATTCAGGGCGTCAGCAACACGTTTCCTAATCTAGTCTGGGAATCTGTTTCCGCTCATTACAAGTCAATTTGTTCAGTAGCTTTATATCAGAATATAACTTAATTAGGCTACGGAACATTCCGCCAAAAAAATGCTCAAAGGCATGTTTCTTAATTCTGTAATTATTGCACGATGCCATAAAATAAGAAATTAGGAAAAATGCGAGTTTACTGTCTGTCGGGAAAGATAGGAGTTGATCTCTCTGTTACTTAATGCTATATTTTATGGAGTCATTCTCATCCACAGCCCAATGATTGACATCTGAGAACGTTCAGACGTTTCATTGTACTCCTTTATAAGTTGGCGTTCTATAGATAACTGTAGTTTAGAGTAAAATATATATATTTTGAGACTCCAGAATGTATATTATGTGAAACAGGTTCTTTGCAGAATAATCAGTCTTTTTCATCGCAAAATTGTGGCAGGCATATCATAAGGTACTGGGAGGATTTAGAAAAGTGTTGTAATTGAGAAAGATCTAAGAAATTGAGAAAACCTCAGAAGGACAATAACATGCAGCCGTTTAGTGTGTTTCTCTGGCAATTAAATCACTTTCTTAGGAACCTACCTTCATTCTGTGGTGCCAAAATGGTAAACGGAGATTTGGCTGACACTGTATGGAGCGCCAACATGCAGGGTCATCGGGATATGGTGGTTGATTATTATCTTTAGAATAGACAAGAATATAAATAGAATAAAAGTGCGCAACAATACTTACACAGATGACTGTTATTGATGGTCAGGATAATCTTATCGACTTGGGAAAAAAAGGAAGGGATAAAAATAGTGTAATTCTGTTATACTCTATGTACATACATATACCAATATATATTACATAGGATGTTGAAACAAGTTAAGAAATGTTATTTCCTAGTAAGAGGCAGTAATACTCACCTTCTCTTTTTTGTTTTGTTTAGTTTTATACAACTATATGTGCAATATAGCTCTATGTGCCATATATTTGCATGTATACAATGCAATATAACTGTATGTGCAATATAGGTCTAGGTGCAATATACTAAAACTAAAGTTTTACTGTTTTTATTATACTTATGGAATAACATTTGTTAAATTGTTTCAACATCTTTGTAATATATATTGGTATATTTATGAACACAGTATAACAGAATTACACTATCTGTTTTTATCCCTTCCTTTTTTCCCACATGTCGATGAGATTATCCTGACCAACATTAACCCCTTAAGTCCGGAGGGCGTACTATTACGTCCTTTTAAAAGCGGCTCTAAACGCCGCCGGACATAATAGTACGCCCTCCGGTTTTTAGTAACTTACCCGGTCGCCGGCGGTCCCACGCCGGCGATCGCGGTTGGGGGGACTCCCAGGGAGCCCCCCCGCGGCACATCTTCCTCCTCCGGTGCCTCCCGGTCATGTGAGAGTGAGGTCCTTGCGAGGACCTCACAATCACATGGCCGGTATAGCTGGCTCAGGCATTGCCAGCAGGGGGACCAACTGTAATGACAGTTGGTCCCCCTGTTGGCTGAAAATAAAAGAAAAATAATGTTAAAAGTGTAAAAAAAAAAATTTATACTTAGATCATATATATATATATTATATATATATACACATATACATACACACACATACACCGTCTAGGTGTATTTTAATATTTATATATATATAATTATATATATATATTAATATCAAATTACACGTAGACTGATACTGATTAAATATATATATAATTATTGTTATATATATATTTATAAATAATATAAAAAAAAATATGTAAATACGTAAAAAAAATAAAATAAAATAAATAATTAAAAATAAAATATTAAAAAATATATAGATGTGTTTTATTTCGTTCTAACTGTATTGTGATATTAATATATATATTTATATCAAAATACACGTAGAACGGAATAATATATATATCTATATACATAAATATATACGTATATATCACTATATATATACCTATATATAAATAAAAATATAAAAAAAAAAATATATATATATATACGTATATATACACATATGTATATATATACATATATTAATTCTACACATATATTTATGTAATAATTTGACATAATTAGGTATCCTAATTAATTACAATTAGCGGGACCTGCCTGACCACCCATGCCGAAAGTATAGGGAATTTAATTTGCTAGCACTATATTTAACCCTATAACTTTCCAAGACACCATAAAACCTGTACATGGGGGGTACTGTTTTACTCGGGAGACTTCGCTGAACACAAATATTAGTGTTTCAAAACAGTA
The DNA here is from genome assembly GCF_036172605.1 of Pelobates fuscus. Lineage (NCBI taxonomy): Eukaryota > Metazoa > Chordata > Amphibia > Anura > Pelobatidae > Pelobates > Pelobates fuscus. The sequence goes on along the minus strand of NC_086328.1, from coordinate 107,790,190 downwards.
AAATGTATTACAACCATGATATCGCCAGTAAAAGTGACGTTTTTTGCATTTTTCACGCACAAACAGCACTTACAGGGACGATATTATTGCTGCAATACTTTTTACTGTTTTGAAACACAAATATTTGTGTTCAGCGAAGTCTCCTGAGTACAACAGTACCCCTCATGTACAGGTTTTATGGTGTTTTCAAAAATTACAGCGTCAAATATAAGGCTTGTGTTTAATTTTTTTCACATTAAAATTCGCCAGATTGCTTACGTTGCCTTTATGACCCTATGGTAGCCCAAGAATGAAAATTACCCCTATGATGGCATACCATTTGCAATAGTAGACAACCAAAGGTATTGCAAATGGGGTATGTCCAGTCTTTTTTAGTAGCCACTTAGTCACAAACACTGGCCAAAATTGGCGTTTTTTGCATTTTTCACACACAAACAAATACGAACGCTAACTTTGGCCAGTGTTTGTGACCAAATGGCTACTAAAAAAGACTGGACATCGCTTATTTGCAATACCTTGGGTCGTCTACTATTGCAAATGGTATGCCATTATGGGTGTAAATTTATTTCCTGGGCTACTATACAGTCTCAAAGGCAACGTAACCAATCTGGCGAATTTCAATTTCAAATGTAACACGCTATATTTGACCCTGTAACTTCCCAAAACACCATAAAACCTGTACATAGGGGGTACTGTTTTACACGTGAGACTTTGCTGAATACAAATATGTGTATTTTATTGCAGTAAAAGCAAACAGTATTATGACATTGACAGTTAAAATGTCATGTAGAACGAAAAAAATCAAAAAAAATCTTATTTTGTCCCATTTCTTTCATATTAAATTATGTTTCATAGCTAAATATTTGATATTAAATGAAAGCCCTGTTTCCCCTGAATAAAATGATATATAATAAGGGGGGGTGCATTTAATATGAAAGAGGTGAATTACGGTTGGACAGACATATAGCGCAAATGCCAGGTTTTGTTTACGTTTTGTTTCGTTCACAACTTGTACATTTGGCTGCGGTGTTAAGGGGTTAACAGTCATCTGTATAAGTATTCTTGGGCTCCAGTTTTATTATTCTGATTTGTTTTGTGCTGGGTTTTAACCCTTGGGTGTAACGCACTAAAGTGTGTAGCTGCATAATTATATACATTTTTATTTTGCGTCTATAAATGCTTTAAATAATTGTGGGATCCAAAAGTTGTTTCCCTCCCCCCCTGCCCATTTATTCTATTTTAAATGCCTATTTAGCGCTCTTTTTGATTTTTTATTTGATTTTACATGATTTTTATCTTTGCCTTTTAAACAGTGTGCGTTGTATATAGTATATATACTTACAATAAAAGCCATCTTTCTATCTTGTTAGTCTATGTAATAATCTATGCACTGTGTAGCAGGGGCGGACTGACACCTCACAGGGCCCTCGGGCAGTGGGTGATCAAGGGCCCGCCCTCCTGGTCCTGGTCCAAGGTTTTCTGGTTCCCTGCTATTCTTCTACCCCTTCTTTCTGGTGCTTTTACACATATATTATGTGTAGGCTGCCCAGCACACAGAATGGATGTGTGAGAGCCACACATCCCTGACTCCCACATCCCCGAGTGCCCCCCAAAATGGCCAGATTTACTTTTAAGGGGTTAATCCAACCAAAACCAGTGTTTTAATAAAATAAACACTGTTTTTAGATGGAGTAACCCTTGCTGGCGTGCCTCCCCAGCAATTAAAATAAAGCAAATTTAATTACACACTTCCACTAATTTTGCTTTGGACATCACAAGCAGCATCCCCCACATGTACAACCGTAAAACTAGCCACATGTGTTTGGAGTCTACTTGTGGGGTTGCGTGTGTGGGGATGTGGTTAGTGATGTGTTCCTGTATGTCAAAGTGTTGTGCTAGATTAATCCTTTCTCTTGTTTTACCTATTGTACAGTGCTGCAGAATATGTTGGCGCTTTATAAGAGATTGTAAAAGTTGTGTGTGAAGGCTGTGTGCAGTATTGCAATGGTGGGTATGCTGTTTGTGATGTGTATGTGAAGGGAGGCTGCATGTAATTTTGTATGTGTGGGGATGCTGCTTGTGGTGTGTCTATACAGTAAGGCTCCTTGTGGGTTTTTGCGTGTGTGAATGGGGCTATTTGCAGTGCATTATGTGAGTAGAGAGGGCTGGCTGTGTTGCAGTGTGTGTGGGATAGAATCTGTAGTAGGCATCTGGTGGTTACTGGGGCTGTAGTGTGTGCGTGTTTGGATAATAGAGGCTCTACTGTGTATAAGTTGGATAGTGGCTGTAGTGTGTGTGTGTGTGTGTGTGTGTGTGTGTAGGGGGATAAATGCTGAAATAGGTGCAGGGAGGCACAGGGGCTGTGGTGGGCACTGTGAGGCGTGGGGACTGAGGTGGGCGCAGGGAGGCACGGGGACTGAAGTGGGGGTGGGGCTGGACAGAGTATGAGGTGGGACATAGATGTTGTGGTGAGCTCAGGAAGGGACATAGGGGCTGTGGTGGGTACTGAAAGGGATAGGAGCTACGGTAGTTGGAGGTGGCATAAGGGATGTGGTGGGAGCATAGGGGCTTGGGTGGAAACATGGATAGGTAGATCCTGGGGTGAGTGTTGGGAGGAATGGTGGCTGAGGTGAGTGCAGGGGGGGGTGAGGTGGGTGCAGGAGCAGCTGTGGTGGATGCAGACGGGGCTGAGGTGGGTGCAGGGGAAGCTGTGGTTGGTGCAGGGACACAGGAGGCTAAGGTGGGTAAAGGGAGAGCTGAGGTGGGTGCAGGGGGAGATGTGGTGTGTGCAGAAGGAGCTGTGGTGGGTGCGGATAGACAAGGGGCTGTTGTGGGCACAGGATGGGACATAGTGGCTGTGGTGGGTACTGGAAGGCATAGGAGCTATGGTAGGTGGAGGTGGCATAGGGGCTGTTGTTGGTGCATAGGGGATTAGGTGGCTACAGGGATAGGTAGATCCTGGGGTAAGTGCAAGGAGGAATGGTGGCTGAGGTAGGTGCACGGGAACTGAGGCAAGTGCAGGGGGAGCTGTGGTTAGTACAGGGGGGCTGAGGTGGGTGCAGGTGGAGCTGTGGTTAGTACAGGGGGGTCGAGGTGGGTACAGGGAGAAAGGGGGCTGAGGTGGGTGCAAGGGGAGATGTGGTGTGTGGAGGAGGAGCTTAGGTGGGTATTGGGGGCTGAGGTGGGTACTGGGGGCTGAGGTGGGTACAGGGGGGCTGAGGTGGGAGCAGAGGTGGGTACTGGGGGCTGAGGTGGGAGCAGAGGTGGGTACAGGGGGGCTGAGGTAGGAGCAGAGGTGGGTACTGGGGGCTGAGGTAGGTACTGGGGGGATGATGTGGGTACTGGGGGCTGAGGTGGGTGCAGAGGTGGGTACTGGGGGCTAAGGTGGGTACTGGGGGCTAAGGTGGGTACAGCGGTGCAGAGGTGGGTACAGCGGTGCTGAGGTGGGTAGAGGGGTGCAGAGGTGGTTACAGGGGGGCTGATTTGGGTACTGGGGGGGCTGATTTGGGGTACTGGGGGGGGCTGATTTGGGTACTGGGGGGGCTGATTTGAGTACAGGGGGGGTTGATTTGGGTACAGGGGGGCTGATTTGGGTACTGGGAGGGGCTGATTTGGGTACAGGGGGGGCTGATTTGGGTACGGGGGGCTGATTTGGGTACTGGGAGGGGCTGATTTGGGTACTGGGAGGGGCTGATTTGGGTACTGGGAGGGGCTGATTTGGGTACTGGGAGGGGCTGATTTGGGTACTGGGGGGGCTGATGTGGGTACTGGAGGGGGGGCTGATATGGGTACAGGGGGGGGAGGGCTGATGTGGGTACAGGGAGACAGGGGGGTGCTGACCTGAATTAAAATTATAAGAAGCTTACCTGTGCTGTCTGCCAGGCTGCTCCAGCTCCTTATCGTCCAGTGCTCTTCAGGCAGGGCAGGAAGTGATGTCACTTCCTGGCCCCGCCTCTTCCTCTTCACACACACACAGCACCGCACAGCTGGAGACCTGGCAGCAAGAACTGAATACTCACTGCCAGGTCTCCCTGAGAGAGAGGAAACAGGTGAGGGAGGAAGGGGGTTAACTACAGAGTGATATGCTGCAGGGGTCCTGCAGCATATCACTGGAATAACAGAGAAATCATGTTTTCTGATCTCCTCAGCCAGAGCATGGCTGTGCTGCCGGGCCCCTGACTGCCTCGGGCCCTCGGTCCATGACCGATCTGCCCGACCTGTCAGTCCGCCCCTGCTGTGTAGGTTTTGCAGTATAAGTGCTCTATTACTGTCTCACTGGAATGGGTGTATTTTGTGTAGCTGATAAGGCTGGTAATGTGCTTTATTATTATTATAGTATCAGTAGCGTGATTGCTTTATAAACACAAAGTTATTGGTTTTTACCCTTAAAAAAGAATAATATAGCAAATATAATCCACATTTTCATGGTTTAGGGGTGGCCGGTTAATGGGTACCAGGTTAAAGGGACACTCCAAATAAAAAAAATCACGGTTTAGTAGATATACCCCAATAAAAATGTGCTTGCTTTTAATTATGATTATTTTCTTTTGGGGGTGTGTCTAAACTGGTTTGCAAAAGCCTTTGCAGACCCTGCCCTTCTAAACCTGCCCAGACTTTCCGTGACTGTCCAATCACAGACTTCTCAGTACAACTCAATGAGAAGTCTTTGCAAGGCAGGTGTTTTGGGCAATTGCCGCCTCTTGAGTTTAGTTCCACTGAGTTAACCAAACCAGGAAGTAACGGGACCTGTTGTCTGATTGACAGCCATATTGGTGTAACAAAGTTCATTTATAAAAGTGTCAATTTCTGTTGAAATCTTCACTTTTTGTATATTGAAAAGAAGACACATTTCACACATAAAGCATTTCAGCAAGTAAAAAGTGCTGTAAGGGTCTGGGACGTCCCATTAAAAGAGGCCTGAAAAATTAATCTCTGCTGTTTATTTGAGAGGTTTTGTTTCTTCTTCTCCTTTCCGCTATTTTTGTTCTGCCTTCCTGTGTAATAATAGCTTAGCTTATCGTGTCTGTAAAGTCTATTCTTCAAGAATCCCTGTGTTACCTGCTCTCAATACAGTGTCCTCCATGGGATACACTCCTGCAGTATAGTCAGTATTTACTCAGGTGAGATGCTGTCACTGGAGGATCTGAAAAGTGAGCCATGTGTTATTTTTAGCTAATATCTTTGCGCTATCTGCCCGCGCTCCCCCGTCCCCTTACAATGCCTGTCAGCCTTGGCAAATTCCTGTGGGTTTCTTCAACTTCCACCCACCTGTACGAATTACGCGGTCACGCCACGCTCTGCTTCACCTCACCGAGAAGGGGCCATTTACTACTTGTAAATGAATGTTTATCTTAGACTAAGGGTAACTGTTTCATTTTCTAAAATTCCCCAAAAAGTAATAAATAAACCTACTCGCATATAAACCCTGTTTGATGGAAAGTACATTAATACATTTCATGATTATCAGAACATGTTCATGTGTTGTATGACCAGCAGTGAGCAATTCTAACCCAGAGAACTGGCCGGCTCAGTGCGCCCTGCTGTATTATGGGTGGTTAGAATTACAGCCAGGCCGTAGTCGGTCACTCTGTATTACAGCCAGGTTGTAGTCAGTAACTCTGTATTACAGCCAGGACGTAGTCGGTCACTCTGTATTACAGCCAGGTTGTAGTCAGTAACTCTGTATTACAGCCGGGCGTTAGCCGGTAAATCTGTATTACAGACAGGCCGTAGTCGTTCACTACATATACACTGCGTCTCTGTGTAATGGCCAGGGTGCATTCTGTAGCACCTTAATAAGATTTTATTTCCAAGCAGTGCACAGAATACAAGGCCACCCAATGATTCTACGAGCTGACACTGTGTGTTGTTGTTTCTTTTATTTGATGCATCTCTTCCACCCATTGATGGTTTCTTTAAACTCGCTCAGTGCTAATTCTCTGTTTCACTGCAGACAACATGCTTTGCAGTTTAATTAAATGACCCCCATTCCATTTCGAAGACCCTATGTCTGCTTGCCCACGTCAGATGGTTTGGACGTGGACAATACCCGTCTGGCCATTGTAAGGATGGTCTGTGCATGGTTTATGGCTTTGTCAGGAATTCTTCTTTCATCCTTTTAATATCTTCACCCATAAAATAACTCACGTGGAGCGTAGCCTCTACGCCCCTCTACCCTTCCTTTTCTTCTCCGAGCAGAAGTTGTGTGTCCTTTTTGCAGTTTTACCATCACGGGAGACACGCGCTCCTCTTGTATACAAGTAAATCTGTAAATCCAATGACCTTCGCTTAGAAAATCTGCGGCTTGTCAAATGGCAGAAGGTGGGCAGATGTTGGCCCCAGAATAAAAGTCTGTTTACAGAGAAAACGGGAACAAAACACATTTTCCTGAGATATTGGATTTATTTTTCTAAAAATAAGTTTTATCATGTCTTCTGTTTCCTCCAATATTTTCTTTAAAGCCACATTTTCCTGTTTGTACCCTTAACGCCAGTTTTGTCCTGTGCCTCGTTTTGTTGTTGCAGAATATATCCTCCATAGGTTTCTATTAATAATAAATCCTCCATAGGAGAATTCTGCTATTACGTTGGTTGAATAAATGTTGACATTCTGCCTAGTGAATAAACCCCTGATCATGGATCTGAGACATGAACAGTTTCTGTTCTGACTTCATAAGAAAAGTCGCTGGATTTTCTGTTGATCTTTTTATTACTAGTCTTTCGTTTTTTTTGGACATTTTCCAGCTAAACAGATTCTTAGACATAACTTGGCTGCTTATTCTGCACATTTTATCTGTCTCTCTCTCTCTCTCTCTCTCTCTGTCTTTCTATATCTATCTCTGAGTTCTCTCTTTCAGTATCTACTGTCTCTCTCCTTCCCTCTGTATCTAACTCTCTCTCTCTCTCTCTCTACCTCTGCGTCTCTCTCTCTCTCTCTGTATCTAACTCTGTGTCTGTCTGTCTCTGTATCGAACTCTGTCTCTGTATCGAACTCTGTTTCTGTTTCTCTCTCTCTCTGTATCTAACTCTGTGTCTGCCTGTGTATCTAACTCTGTGTCTGTATTTGTATCTAACTCTGTCTGTTTCTCTCTCTCTGTATTGTAAGTCTGTGTCTGTCTCTGTGTATCGAACTGTTTCTGTCTCTCTCTGTCTGTATGTCTCTATCTAAATCTGTGTCTCTCTCTGTATCTAACTTTCTCTTTCTCTCTGCATTTAACTCTCTCTCTGTGTCTGTTTGTCTGTTTCTCTCTGTATCTAACTATGTGCTTGTCTGTCTCTGTACCTAACTCTGTGTCTGTATTTCTATCTCTGTGTGCCTGTATCTATCTCTGCGTGTATGCGTTTATCAGTTTCTGTCTTGAGACAGAGAAGTTTTTTAAATGCTCTATCTACATTTTTGTAAAATGTTAAAACCCTTTGACCATTTATAAATCCCTCCTCCCCCCCCGCCCCCCCCATCTCTATTCCCAGGGTCCTATGTCCTAGCAGAGTCAGATTAATATAGGGGCCAGTGGAGCTAAAGCCCAGAATAGGCCCATTATTAGTGAATGAGGAGATGGGAGCTATGGGGTTTGTATGATGGACAGATTGACATAGGGTATTTTGCCAGATACAGTACACTCGGGGGATATGGCTGTCTTCGTGTTTTCTGTCTGTTCTGTAATCAGCCAAACATAATAATACAGGTACCAGGCCCAATAGGCTCTTAATCCGGCACACCTGCAACCAGCATGACCTCACTGGGAATAACCGGTGTGTCTGTAGGAAGATTTGAACCTGGAAATCCTGCTTCCATTGCATCACTTGGTGCTGATCTCCAGGCGTTAACCCTTTCCACCCTGGCAGAGGTACAAAGTCCCAGCACTCCTCCTTTCTGTCATATGTGGGGCGAAGTTCCCCACCATTTCCTGAATGGACTCGTATCACAGGAAACACTTGGGAGAGGAAATGGTGATTTAGTGGCCGGATTCTGATGAGCTAATTAGAAACTCATCCAGTTTAACAAATGTCTTGACTGATATTAGCTCGACCTCTTAGGGCTTTCAAGGAAGGGTTAAACAAGTATCCATGGACATAATTAGAAGAAGACACAGGTTTGTTTGCAATGATGAAGTGAAAACATTTTGCCAATCAAGGCGACAACAAATATTTAAAAAAAAAATTCCACCCCTCTATTTTTGCCTGGATTTTGCAAATCCGTTTTTGGTAAATAACCCTATAATGTGATTAAAGCAGTAACCTGATGATCAGTCCCTTACACGACCCGGGGGAGCACTCACCATATAGGGCACAAAAAAAAAAAAAACCTGACCGGACCGGCCCAGCTTCACTGCTGATATTAGCGACTTGCAAAGAAGGCCTGAAATGGCGGCGGATTTCTCAGAGGACTACGTTCTCCACACTACAGGAGACTTGAGATACAAGGAGACACCCAAACCCACACAACCACTGGTGGGGTGCCCTCCCCTGCCACAACTGAAATACTGACCAACCTCCTGGCAGACCTCTGTCAAAACCTCTCCACGGAGATATCACAGGTCAGAGAGGATGTTAGGAGATTCAATACATGCCTGGACACAGTTGAACAAACCTCTAAAACACACACATCGCAGGTCCTGGAGCTCCAGCAGCAGGTCCAAGACCTAGCTTCGGCCCATGTCACCCTGAGCCTCCAAGTAGCAGCAATGGAAGATAAAAGGCGTTGGAGACACCTTAAGATAAGGGCCTCACCGACCTCGTCACCGTGGCAGAACTGCCACATTTACTACGCAGGCTCTTCTCCGTTCTATTGCCTCCCAAACAAGCTAAAGGCATAATACTCAAAGGCATGTTCCGTCTTCCCAAGCAACTAACAGCCACGTCTTCAACCACCAGTGACCTACTAGTCATATTTCAAAATGGCCAGGACAAGGCTGCCAATTTGAATGAAACAAGGGGCAAGACCCCATACAGGTTCGAGGACACGGAGCTGTCCTTTTACACCGATCTTTCCCGCGCTACCTTACAATGGAGGACATCAATCTGTCCTCTCACAATGCTCCTAGCAACGCACAGCATCAAGTACTGTTGGGGAACCCCTTGCCTACTTACCATCCAATACCACAATGTGGAACATAAAGTGACCGAAGCCTGTGAGATGGACGTTATCCTGATCACTCTATGCCTGAAACAGGCTACCACACCTGCTGCCTCCACGCGGGACCTGGCTCACGTAGTCCCGTTTGTCCCGGTCAACAAAGCAGCAACCAATATGGCAGTCACTTGACTCTCTCCTTATTTCCACATTTTCTTTTTCCGTTCACTCCTTCTCCTTTTCTTTAGGAAAGACCGAATGGGACTGACTGGTTTACCTGTTACGAATATATTCTTGCAATGTGTTTGTCCTAGTTTAATACCATTTTATGTTGTTCTCCCAAACCCATGACAAGGACTTCTCTCTGTCCTTGAGACCCACATGGGTCTAACCCAGGAATGCCGCGGCTGCACTGGCTCCTATAATACCATGTACACCCCTAGCTCCATGCTACTAACCCTACACATTACCCTACATTGCCGAGCTGTCACTACAACCACTCAATGCTACGCTTCCCATTTTTACCACCACTCTACTTCCCAGTTTTTTAGCACCTTGTTTTTTTTTTCTACCGTTTTTAAATGCCATGTGTAGACACAATTGTATTGTATTTTGCTGTATATGCCAATTGCAATGTAACTGTTCCACTAAAAACCCCAAAAAACAGTAACCTAAATTTAAACCATTTAAAAAAAATAATAATAATTTGAGCCAGGATTTGGTTTGACCCCTTCCCTACTGGTGTAAGAGCATAATTTTAGAAACACTAAAAGTATTGCTCTGCAATCTTGACACCCCCGTTCAAACACAAACAGCACGTTATCTTTATATTAATGTAAATTATTTGGCTTTTTCTAGACACAGCAGTCTTATCTCTCTTCATAACAGAATCCCAGTGTCTCTGACCTTCATTTAGAATTTATTTAACTCTGAGCTAAGAGACTTCTATTCTCCTCCTCTCTTTGGACTACAAATCCCATCAGCATTCTTAGTTGGCTAAGGATGATGAGAGTTCCAACTGGGCCAGCAGTTCATCCTGTCATTCAAAGTCATGTGTTACAATAACTAGGTTTGTGTGAGATGTAACAAGAAATGAGTCCGATCCAGATCGATTGACATATTTTCTTATACTGTAAGAGATAATTAAACAGGTGAAAGAATAAAATTGATTAATGTAAAGTATTCATACTTAAATGCTGATTAAAACCGACATAGAAGTTCAGGTTTGTGCATTCAAATTAATAAATAGTGTAAATACAACATATACTGCGAAACAAAAGACAAACGAAAAACACAAATTCTGCAGTTTCTGGACTGTGTAATCACGCAATGGGAACACCATAATTTCACCAATATTGTGTGTGAAAAACCGTCATGCAAAAAGATCTAAATTAAATACGACTATCGCAAGCAGGACAACCCAAGCGGAGCATTTCTCTACAATCAGAATTATATTACTAATAAAAAGTAAGAAAAATAAAGATTAGGAATATATAATAAAACTTTTATAAACCGCTCAATTCATTAGAAAGGCAGATAAATTATTTTATATATAATATATATTATCTTCTATTTTTCTCTTTTCGATGAAAGTTTCATACATTTTGTTGTGACTTTCTTCCAGTTTCACCGTATTGCTGCTGGCATGTAAGGTCACGTATCGGTAAAGATTAATAGTTTCATTTTATGTATGGAGGGATGAAATCGATATGTCGCCGTGGGGACAGAGATCATTATATTACATCTGTGCTTTTACATGTTCTGCAGATATTATTGAAGTGTTAAGGCGTGCGCTGGATGGAATGTGATCTACTACTGATTCTCAGACCAATGTTTTTACCAATAATAATTTTATTTTCTCCCCACCAGTTCTTCTTCAGATTACAGTGTTTTTTAAAAAAAAGTTGTTTTTTTTGTTTTTAGGTAATTTTATTCCCATTATCCCAATACTGTGATATGTCTGCAAGGTTTTACCACAAAATGCGCTGCATACTCTGTTTTAAAAGTTATAATCTTGTACTGCTCTGGCTATAGACGCAATGCTCTGCATAATCTGTCCTCAAGGTTATGTCCTGCAATGCTCTGCAAATTCAGCCTATTTCAATCATACATAGTATCACAATGATACCTCAATGAGGTTCATGCATTCTGCTTACTGTATTCAGCCGTATCGATGTTATCATATGCAATTCAGTTAGTCACCCTACATTTTAAAGGAACATTATAGGGTCAGGAACACAATCCTGTTTTCCTGACCCTATAGTGTTAAAACCTCCGTTTAGGTGGCTTACCTTATTTCCAGCGCCCCACCCCAGATCTGCCTCCTTGCTGACATTGTCAGAATTTTAGAATTGAGCTTATACAATGCTTTCCCAAAGGGAAAGCATTGGATTGGCTGAATTTGGCACTGACGCGGGGGACGGGCAAGGCCAAACGCAGGCTTGGCCAATCAGCACCTCTATATAGAGATGCATTGAATCAATGTATCTCTATGAGGAAAGTTCAGCCCTGGCCCAGGAGGCACCTACAGGGCCATCTGAGCAGTGCAATGTAAACACTGTCTTTTCTCTGAAAAGGTGGTGTTTGCATGAAAATGCCTGGAGGAAAGTATTATAGTCACCAGAACAACTACAATAAGCTGAAGTTGTTCTGGTGACTATATTGTCCCTTTAATGTATAATAAATGCTGTGCTATATTCAGTTTTTAATATTTGCAGCCTATTATTGTCAGCCCACGCAGCCTTCGTTATTCTTGTCAGTTTTGAGAACATCAGCCTTTGTTTCTTCTATTCACCAGGCCTCTTCCAGCCTTAGTATGTATTCTACATATTTGCCATCTGGGTATTCAGGCACTCATTGGGCCTACATTGTTTAGTCATTATATGGCTAGAGATTGCAACTAACTGTCTAAATTGATGTCAGGCTCAAACCTGGGCCTATAAGTGTGGTTAGCATTAAAGGGACACTCCAGGCACCCAGACCACTTCTGCTCATTGGAGTGGTCTGGGTGCCAACTCCCACTACCCTTAACCCTGCAAGTGTAATTATTGCAGTTTTTCATAAACTGCAATAATTACATTGCAGGGTTAACTCCACCTCTAGTGGCTGTCTACTAGACAGCCACTGGAGGTCATTTCCTAGTTTCTAGCACAGGAAACCTGTGCTAGAGCGTCGCTGGACGTCCTCACGCTGTGTGAGGACCTCCAGCGTCGCTCAAAACCCCATAGGAAAGCATTGAAATGATTTTTCAATGCTTTCCTATAGGAGACGTAATGCGCATGCGCGGCATTTCCGCGCATGCGCATTAGGTCTCCTCGGCTGGTGGGCGAGATTAGTGCGCATTAGGTCTCCTCGGCTGGTGGGCGAGATTAGTCTCGCCCACGGCCACCGGCCGACGCAATCACAAGGAGGAGCGTCGCGGAGGAGGTGACAGTGGCGAGGGACATCGCCGCTGTCTCAGGTAAGTCACTGAAGGGGTTTTCACCCCTTCAGTAACCGGGGATTGGTGGGTGGGAGGGAGAGGGACCCTCCAGTGCCAGAAAAACGGATCGTTTTTCTGGCACTGGAGTTTCCCTTTAATGGTACTACCCAGGGCCGGTGCAAGGATTTTTGCCGCTCTAGGCAAACAAAAATTTGCCGGCCCCCATATGCTCTGCCCACCTTGTGACATTACAATATCCCACCCATATGATCTGCAATGTGAGCCAACGCCAGTGCTGCACACGGTGTCTTTTCTTTTAAAAGGCTTGTGGCCAGACTGTGTGTCTTTCCCCTCCCACCTCAGGTCCCTCTGTGCGTCTCCCTCCTGAGCCCCTCTGTGTGTCCCTTCATAATCTTCCCTCCCCTCCTGTCCCTTAGTGCTCTCCACTGCTTCCCTGTTCCTAAATGACCTCCCCCGGTCCCTTAGTGGTCTCGTCTCTCTCTCTCATGGTGGTCTCTCCCCCCCTCCCCTGGTGGTCTCTCTCCCCTCCCTCCCCTGGTGGTCTTTCTCTCCCTTCCCTCCCTCCCCTTGTGGTCTCTCCCCCTCCCCCCCTCCAATGGTGGTCTGTCTCTCTCTCACTGACCCCCTCCCCTGGTGGTCTCTCTCTCTTCCCCCCTTCACACACACACAGACATACTGACACACATGCACAATTTATATTTTTAAAGCCACCCTCCAGTTTCCTACCTCATGGGTTTAGGAGGGTGGCTTCCCTGGGGTCCAATGGCAGGCTGAGATAGTTGGGAGTGTTATGCTCTGGCACTCCAGCCCCCTCCTGATTGCCTTCTCCCCCCACTCCCCTTAACCTCCCTTCCGCTCGGCTTCACTCACCTCCTCCCAGCCTGCTGCCGTAAAGCAAGGGGGACCGATCGTGCTGTTAAATGGCCACAGCACCCAACCTGGTCCCCTTAGTGTGTGGGCCCCCGATGCAGCCGCAGCACCAGCGAGCCCATGGGGCAGCCCAGGAGTACATTGCCTTCCCCATCGTGGCCGCCGCACACGCCTATGGATCTATATGGAGGGGGATATCTGTCAAATTCTAGTCAGACAACACAGCAGCATGTAAAATTATCAATAAAGGTTGGTTCTCCTCACTAACAATAATGAGTTTAATTAGGAAACTGACTTGCTTGGTTGGCAGCAACATAGAAATCTTACCTTGGCCATATACACATACCATCACATCACAATAGGTACTCTTCCAAGCACACCTCACGGCTGCCAAACGACCTACCAAAACCCCCAAATTTCAGGACTTCAGACTGCATTCGCTCATCTCATGGATTCGGTAGATTTTTGCCACATGTAACACTCTCTGCCAATACCAACCGTTCATATACTAGAGCTAGTATTCACTTCAGAATTTCTAACCGTTAATCCGTACTCAATCGATACCCTGGTGCCGTTTACATCCTTTTGCCACGTCAACTTGGCTACAACCTTCAACATTTTTAGATCATTCTTTTAGAATGGGCGCTGTTTCTGCAGTCTCTAGTGGAATATCCCAGTACACATCATCAATGGCTGGGATGGGCAATAGCTGGGATGTGGGAGTTAGGGAATTAAGACAGGCCTTTGAAGTAATGGTTACGTAATGTCAACACATATTACAGTGTTAAACTTTTTGCCATCTTTTTACAGGCCTGTAGGACAGCTATATAGTGGTGTAAGGCTACAACGCACAGCTTGCTGTTAAATGTTCTTTGATTATAATGTCTTTTACATTGTTGGGAAAATCCACACTTTCTTTTATTTGATTCTTAATAAAATGCAGAAAAATGTGCTTTTGCTAAAGGCTGTAGTTCCCCGCTCGCCCAGGTAATAATACTGAATGCGCACAGGTGGAGACAGAGCATTCCTGTCTGGGCTAGTTTTTCACAGCGTCCCGTTGATTAGGACATCTAATTAATGCAAATTAATATACAAAGTCCACAGAAACAAAACAGTAGCAGCAGTTAGATTGTCAATTACACTTTTAGTTCTGTTCACTGGTAAGAGATTGGTGGGATTTTTTTTGTTTGTTTTGAACATTCAAGTGTCAAAGGTGTCTCCAGTGGGTTAAAGCAGGAGGTTGGTAGGTCCTGGGGCTGTAAGTGGTTCCTGCAGACCCATTGTCACCTGATGTTGGTTATCTGGCTGCTTATTTTAGAATTCAAGTTAAGTCTCATATTAAAATGTTTGTTTATGATTCCCATTACTTATTAAAGTGGAATCTTTTTTTAATGTAAATTATGTGCAATTTAAGTATCGTTGAAACAGTGAATTTGAAAAGGTGGTGTTGCTATGGCAAAACAGTGGGCATGACACTGCCGTTAACGACTGTGCCCAACCGCAACTATTTTAAGTTTATCTGTGCCACCTTTCTAGTTGGGGACAAAATGGAGAAATAGGGGAGAGAAGCTGAAAATATTCCCTTTCTGTAATTGCTAGCAGTAATTACATACCATCTTCCACCACCATGTCTTGTCCCATCCACCCTCCCTAAGCCCTGACTACTGGCAGAAATCACACACCAAACTCCCACCATCATTCTATCTCCTGCCCCTCCTCCCCCAGCTCTGACTACTGGTGGCAATCACACACCACCTCCTACTACATGCCCTCTCCCATCCACCCTCCTTAAGCCCTGACTACTGGCAGCAATCATACACCAACTCCCACCATCATTCTATCTCCTGCCCCTCCTCCCCCAGCCCTGACTACTGGCAGAAATCACACACCAACTACCACCATCATTCCGTCTCCTGTTACTCCTCCCCAAGCCCTGACTACTATCATCAATCACACTAGCTCCCACCATCTTTCCATTTCCCGTTCCTCCACCCCAAGCCCTGACTACTGGCGGCAATCACACACCACTTTCCACTATCATTCCATCTCCCATCCCTCCTCCCCAAGCCCTGACTACTGGCTGCAATCACACACCACTTTCCACCATCATTCCATCTCCCATCCCTCCTCCCCAAGCCCTGACTACTTCTGGCAATCACACACCACTTTCCACCATCATTCCATCTCCCATCCCTCCTCCCCAATTCCTGACTACTTCTGGCAATCACACACCACCTCCCACCATCATTCCATCTCCTGTCCCTCCTCCCAAAGCCCTGACTACTGGCGGCAATCACACATCACCATTGACTACCATGCCCTCTCCCGTACCTCCTCCCCAAGCCCTGACTACTGCCGGCAATCACACACCACCTGCACCTCCCATCATTCCATCTCCTTCCCTCCTTCCCTCCGAACGGTTGGCCAATTCATCCCTGCTCCTCTGACATGGGGTCTGAATGAGAAGCACCTGTTCACAGATGGAGATTCATGTTTTATCAATTCATGTATTTTTAAACTAAAACATACCCGGTAATTAATAAAATAATTAAATCTAGCCGATTCCTAAATTAATCAACTCTTTGTTGGTTCTTCAAATATTTCCCTGGATTGTTTAATGAGCAGAAAGACCATTAATTATATTTGTTTATTTTACTAATTAAAGAAACCTGAAGTCCAGGCTCTCCTCCAGTTTGTAACCAAGTAGAAACGTAATGATTGGCGTCATAGAGGAGTAGTGGGTACTGACCCAAAAAACAGGTCTTCTCAACCGATAGGCAAGATAAAGAAAGCTGGTCAAGTAGGCAGAGAGATTAACGAACCTTGGGAGGGTTGGATTAACCATTTCATCTTCTGAGAGTCACGAAAGCTTATTTGGGTAGGCTATAAGTCACCTTCGGATCCTGTATATTAAATCTCTTTTCCTAATTATGTGTTTGGTTCCCTCATTTTACAGAGCTCTGAAATTTGTTGGTGCTTCATAAATAAGAACTTGTAGGGCGTAACTAGAAGGAATATTTCACTGATCACCCACTACCCCTCAAAATGCCATTAATGTGGAAAATGAATCTACAACAAACCTATTCTACACTGCTTTACAATTTAAATCCATATATGCGTAAAGTTTTTATCTTTTTGGGATTCGCCGTATTTGGCTCAGGTGAATATACTTAAAAGAAATTGGCCCGAGTACCTGTGTGGGATACGAAGAAGGCAATCAGCTAATCCATTCCTTGTTCATATACTTAATCTACTGATCTGAATTGAATAAAGTTGGCCATAAGTTTAGAAGTCACATGAAGATCTGACTCTGTGCGGTCACGCACCTTTGAACCAGCTTTATTACTGGTGTTTCCCACGGGCAGGGCCTACCAGTTAAGCAGCTTCTGATGATGGAGGAGCTTTTATCTAGGTTTCTGCTTTCAGGCATCCACTTGTTTCAAAACCTTGGCTACAAAGCGCTGTGGAAATTCACATTCCAGCAAGCCAGTGGTGCACTTCATCTGCATGGCCTTAACAGCCCCCATGGACCCGGCCTCCTCACTGGCAGCCATTACAATCTGCCCTTCACCGATTCCAGCCCCGACCTCTGCTCACGTACAGTGCCGGTTACTACTAGGAAAGGCACGAAGATTGTTACCTAGTGGTTAATTCACTAAACACTGAATTGAAAAGTAAATTGTAAAATTAAAGCAAAATTGTCTGATTTGTAAAAAAAGGTATTTAACTGCTACAAGTACAGCTTGGCTTTTTTTTAGCCTGAATTTTGCAGAATTTTTTAATTTTTTTAATCCGCTACAATTTTGATGGTGAATAATCCCACTTTTGTGAATTTCTTGAATGGTCAACCAAGCGTTATCTACTGAAAAAAAGTATTTTAAAATATGTAAAACTTTTCAGTAGAGCAATCTGTTGTCCCTGTCAGGGTTGTTTACTAAAGTGTTTTTTCAAAGTAACTTTCAAATTTAAGGTCAGAATAGCCAAATTGGAATCTCAGTGAAATGGTGTGGGTGCACTGTCCCTGCCCTCTTTAGTCCTGCAATGTAAAACATTATCAGACGGCTACCAGAGGCACTTTGTAGATTCTAACCGGCTCGCAGTCCCTTAAACGACATCAGTCATTGAGGCAATGTTTTCCTATGGGGAGGGAATAATATGCTTGCAATGCTCGCCAAACATGTGAATTAGGCACCCCGTCCGAGAAGGCGCAGCACGGACCCAGTGCCGAGGGACATTGGCGCTAGAATCAGGAGAGTAATTAAATACAGATTTGTACTCCTAACACTATAGAATCCCTGTAAATGTGAAATTCACTCTGTATTCAATTTGAATTCTCAAATAACCCTATGTGATTGTAATGTTGGAATTGAATTTCCTTTCTGCATTTTTAAATATTACAATAAATGCTTTCATGCACGTTTAGAAAAAAAGAAAAAAAAATTCAGAAAATTTTGAGAATGTGACGTAATCTCATGGATGAAGCGTAGGCGTCATGTTTACATCGATGGAATCCGTGATCTTTGTAATTACATCTGTGGCTCCGAAAACAAGTGTCTATGTTTGCGTTTCAGCTCTGAACTGATCAAACTAACCGTTTCAGCTGAAAGCCAGTCAAGGCTGTGGGTGGCTATTTAGGGTTAACCCTTAACCGACTGGACATGAAAACCACAGTTAAATCATTCTGCTGAATGGTGACTAAACCCTTATAGGAGACCACGCATTGCAGAGACAGATGCTCAAGTCTATCCAAATTTTGCTAAAAACTGAATTCGTCACCAAAAACAAAAAAATAAATAAACTACGTCACTCAATGCAGCGGAGACATCTAGCCTTGGCATCCAGATTTTTGTGAGTAACATTTCCCATGATGCTTAGCTATTTTTTCCCAATTTTTTTTTTTTTATTGTTTTAAATGAAACAGAAGGATGTGATGTGTGTCGCATTTATATTGTTGCTTTGTTCTTCATCCCTAAGCTTAACCCTTTCTTTGTCACAGAGGTGATCAATACACTATTTTGTACCAATGCGATGTTTTTTGCCCATGTCCAATGTTGCAGTTCCTCAGAACTAACTGTGCAGAAAAAAGTTCTTTAGCGCACATTACGTGCAGACAAACCGTTCTTTAGCGCACATTACGTGCAGACAAAAAGTTCTTTAGCGCACATTACGTGCAGACAAAAAGTTATTTAGCGCACATTACGTGCAGACAAAAAGTTCTTAAGCGCACATTACGTGCAGACAAACCGTTCTTTGGTGCACATTACGTGCAGACAAACAGTTCTTTAGCGCACATTACGTGCAGACAAACAGTTCTTTAGCGCACATTACGTGCAGACAAACAGTTCTTTAGCGCACATTACGTGCAGACAAACAGTTCTTTAGCGCACATTACGTGCAAACTGTTCTTTAGTGCACATTACGTGCAGACAAAAAGTTCTTTAGCGCACATTACGTGCAGACAAAAAGTTCTTAAGCGCACATTACGTGCAGACAAACCGTTCTTTGGTGCACATTACGTGCAGACAAACAGTTCTTTAGCGCACATTACGTGCAGACAAACAGTTCTTTAGCGCACATTACGTGCAGACAAACAGTTCTTTAGCGCACATTACGTGCAGACAAACAGTTCTTTAGCGCACATTACGTGCAAACTGTTCTTTAGTGCACATTACGTGCAGACAAAAAGTTCTTTAGCGCACATTACGTGCAGACAAAAAGTTCTTAAGCGCACATTACGTGCAGACAAACCGTTCTTTAGTGCGCATTACGTGCAGACAAACCGTTCTTTAGCGCACATTACGTGCAGACAAACCGTTCTTTAGTGCGCATTACGTGCAGACAAACCGTTCTTTAGCGCACATTACGTGCAGACAAAAAGTTCTTAAGCGCACATTACGTGCAGACAAACCGTTCTTTAGTGCGCATTACGTGCAGACAAACCGTTCTTTAGCGCACATTACGTGCAGACAAAAAGTTCTTAAGCGCACATTACGTGCAGACAAAAAGTTCTTAAGCGCACATTACGTGCAGACAAAACGTTCTTTAGTGCGCATTACGTGCAGACAAACCGTTCTTTAGCGCACATTACGTGCAGACAAAAAGTTCTTAAGCGCACATTACGTGCAGACAAAAAGTTCTTTAGCGCACATTACGTGCAGACAAACAGTTCTTTAGCGCACATTACGTGCAGACAAAAAAATGTTAGCGCACATTAACAAAATGAAAATGGTGTTTGTGGCGAGCTCTGAACAGTTTCCAATCTAGTCTAAAGCTAAGCCCTCTGCCAGCTTTTTGCCTACAGCAACCTTTACATTAAAGAAAGCCCTGCTTTTTTTTTTTTTTTATAATAATGAATGTTTAGTAACAAGTCTGTCTGAAGTTTACAGGTGTCTTTCTCTACAGAAACCTGTACGGCAGCCGTCATATTACCCCCTGGTGGGTGACGCATCTCTTTGTTCTACCTGAACGTAGCTCGTGTCTTGTGGTTGTTTTGTAAGATTTAAACGTACACACTATTTCAGCGTGCTGGAATCCTTTTGAAGACATTAAATGTTTAGGAACTTTTCGAAATCCAGAGTAACATCTGCAGCGGTGATTTAGAGGGAAGCGATTATCCACCCACCTTTATAAGCCACATTCCTGTCTCAGCATATTCTCTTAATCTGCTCATAGAGTTAAAAACGCAGATGGTCCAGACTCATATACCCGACAAATTATCAGACAAAAATTACACTTTTTTTTTTTTATAGATCAACAAACTGATGAAGCCTGATCACATTGTAAAAAAAAAATTTCTTTTATTTTTTGTTCATAATATCATTGCTCGTTATATACACACTATATTTTTTTTATTTAAGTCTTTGACAATGTTGCATGTAATTCACTTTCAAACCTCTTCAGAGTACAAGGAAATGTTTTGTGGTTTTTTTTTTTTCTTCATTTTAGAAACATTTGTTTTCTTTGTAATTTGCTAAGTAAATATTCCAACACACTATCTTGCTACTTTGTGACAAAAAGTGGAATGTGTTGGCTTTTATGTCCACGTGACACATGAACGCTGGGAAAGGACAGAGCAAACTCTATGGTCTGAACTGTTCAAACAACTGTAATACTATAACTAACTGTGCTGAGTTTTGCTGTAACTTCCAAGTGTCCTGCTTTTAGAGGGGGCAGTCCCTCTGTTCCTCTTTTCCATTGTAATGGCCCTGTTTTATAGGAGCTTCATATTGTTTGAGTATAACCAAGCTCCACAGCAATAATACATACAGTATTGTATCTTAAAATTACACTAGCCGGGTTAATCACTAAACTCCATTCTGACCACATCTTGGCTATTTTTAACCTAAATTTAGATTTAATGCACATTTAGGTTTAATATTGGCATATATTGAAACCTGAATAACTAGCTTGATGTAAGATCATTAAAGTCTAAATGATTTAGTCATTGGTTGTAATTTTTCTTTAAAACTGAATTAATAGAATAATGTAAAAAAATTGATTTGCCAAACCTCCTACATCATATGATCCAATTATTTTTTTTATTTTTTTTTTTTAAACGCTGAGACTATTTACTTAGGGGCTTAGTTCCTAAACTGAGAAATTGCATAGAACTGACAAGGCAGTCAAACATTTTTGTCCAAATATCCAAGTTTGGGTATTTCGTCAAAGCTATTTTGCTAGCGCGGTACTTTGTCTATTTCCCACAATTCTTGCTTTAGCGAATAAACCTTTTAACGCTTTATAAAGAAAAAGTGGATGACTAGAAGGCACGGCTCAGCCTGGCGTTCGTTGTCATTGATTTGCATAATTGCATGAAGGGCCGAACGCTGCCTTTATCTTGTACAAACCTTTTAGGGGCTGATTGGCGTGGAAGATATCTGAGCCTAATCAATGCGCTTTCTCATGTGTCGCTTTTTGTTTGCAAAGCTGAATTTTAATCTTCTGTTTGTCTAGAAAGTGAATTTAGAAATTAGCCTTTTGGGGACTTTGCAGCCAAGAAAAAACCCCTATCAAAAGTATTTACTATTCCAAGTGACTTTCAGTGAATGTCAAATTTAAGGCCAGAGTAGTCAAATGGAGATTTTAAATTCACTTTGAAGTCTCACGTTCGTAAATAACCTGTGTCTATTAACCTCTCTGTGACAACAGGTAAATATGAGAAGTCACGTGCCATCTTCCTGAAACGGATTCATCTTCAATTCTGGTTTTTGGCAGCCCCTGGCGAGTTTATTTACTGCTCATAACTTATTTGCTGCATCGGTTTCGTTATGTGATTCACAGCAACATTTTTAACCCTGATACTTTTATCTATTAAGTTATTCACCATATCTCTGGGACTCCTACTGTGATACAACGCTGCAGCGTATGTTGACATTCTACATGTAATAGGCAGGCCTGTCGTATTTCCACACCACTAGATTGTAAATAAAAAATAATATATATATTAAAAAAACACTGATGTAATTTTTACATGTGCACGTATTAGAGGTTCTGTGAAATTAATGGTACAATATTGAACCCTCATCCATTTTGTTATGTTATTGATCTTGTGCCTTTACATTTCGGCACTGGTGTGGGCCGAAATGTTGTTTTGATTTAATTCTGCTCCAATAAAATCTGCCCACTGGATTGAACGTGAGTGCCTGGACCATCATTACCTCTTTCCAAATCACGTTGTACGGATAGGCCAACCTCAGGTCCAGTTGCACTCTGGGATCCAGGACAGTGCGGTATCCATATTGATAATTATATTTACATTTTGTATAAACCTAACTTAATGTTAAGGGTTTATGCACGTGTGCAAAAATAGACAACATTTTGCAGATTTTTTACATATTCTCTAAAAAGGAAAAAAAAAAAATTAACAATAATAACAATGATAATAACAATAATTAGATGCAGGAACAAAAGGTGGTGAGGGTCCTGTTCAAACATTCTTGCCGTCTTCATTGTGTATATCGTACGCCTGTATTCACTTCTGTCCCACTTTGTGAGTATAGCGCCCCCATGCCAGATCAGCCTGGTGATGGGGTAACTGGGAAATCCCAGGGTTCTGTTACTCCCTCCTCTACCAACAATAAGAAATGATGTACAATCCCCATTCCTTAGGCGGCGGAGCGGAGACACAATGTGCTTTGTATTTGCTGTCACAAGTAAAGTATGTTTTTGACGTCCAGTCTGGCGTCTTTCCACAATGCTCTCTTGGGCTCAGTTAATTCCTTGCGCTCTGTCACAATAGGATTCAGCAAATACCATCGGCAGTCACCCAGTCCTTCTATAATAACTCCTGGGGACTGCGCCAAGCTTTTATTTACTAACATGATTTAGGAATGTCAGTCTCTGCAACATTTCTATATAACCAGGACCACTGCGGGGTAACGGGCATGGCTTCCTTCTGCCAAATCATGGGCGCCGCTGTGAGGTTAATTCACTAGATTGATAATTGTGGAGAATTAACAGTAAAACTACACATTTTATAGCAAAATAGGAGTTTTACGCCTGCTTGTGCACAGCCCTGTTCACATATGTCAAACGTGTTTTCTGAGAATGAATCGTTTGTCTTGTTTACCTATTGTACAGCACTGCGGTATATGCTAGCTAGTTTAGTAAATAAACCTCTTTTGTTGGAAGAACTTGAGCGAACTTTACAAAACAGCCATTAGACAAAACTACGTTTGTTTTACTGCCAGTGAAACTTGCAAAAGCACAATGCACCCAACTTTAATACATTAAATTGTTTTCATAACCTTTGGTGAAAATGCCATAATGAAATACAGGTAATGTAGCAAATACTTAGAATAGCCATTAAGTTGTTGCAGTAATGGCTAACCGTAATATAGAAAAAAGTAGTAGATACCTGAAACAGCCATCCAGCGGAAACTGTAAGGCTAACTGTGATGTAGAAAGGGTAGTAAGTACAAGGAATTGCTTTCCAGTGGAAGCAGTAAAGGCTAACTGTCATAGCAAGGATATTAGATGCATAGAATAACCCTCCAGTGGAAGCAGTAAAGGCCAGGAGTGATTCATAAAGAGTAGTAGATACAAGGAATAGCCTTCCAGTGGAAGCAGTAAAGGCTAGCCAGGTCATAGAAAGGTTAGATGATGCAAGGAATAGCCTTCTAGTGCAAGCGGCAAAGGCTATCAGTGATATATAAAAAGGTAGTAGATACTTGGAATAACCTTTCAGTGGAAGCAGTAAAGACGAACAGTGATATAGAAAAGGGTAGTAGATACATGGAATAACCTTTTAGTGGAAGCAGTAAAGACTAACAGTGATATAGAAAAGGGTAGTAGATACATGGAATAACCTTTTAGTGGAAGCAGTAAAGACTAACAGTGATATAGAAAAGGGTAGTAGATACATGGAATAACCTTTTAGTGGAAGCAGTAAAGACTAACAGTGATATAGAAAGAGTAGTATATACTTGGAATAACCTTCCAGTGGCAGCGGTAATGGCTAATTGTGATATAGAAAGGATAGTAGATACATGGAATAGCCTTCCAGTAAAAGCTAACCATAAAGAGATTGTAATCCAATTTTTGGTTTTAGGGACTGTTTATAACTGACACATTATATATAATTCATGTTACTGGGAGAGCCAATGGCATATAATCTGTGTGCAGTCTGTACGTCCAACCTGTTTAACCCATTCACTGCCAGAGGTGGAATATCTGATACATACAAAAGCCTAACAAGATTCACTTTTTTAAAGATGTTAAAAGCCTGGAGATAGCATTGCCTTGGAATCAATAATAGGGAATGTTGCATTTTGCATCTGGGAAACTCAGCAATGTGAGCTGAGGGATACACATGGGTTAATCTTTTCTCTACATAGGGTGTCCTGGGGTAGAAAGCTGCTGGTCAATACCCCAATCTGGATATCTGATGAACACTGCCAGGACAGCTGTTCTAGATCTTTCATGTTCACACTGTCTGCAGATTTCTTTTGATGTTTTCCTTTCCCCCCAGTTTATTTTCTTTAACACTTTCGCTACCAGGAAAACAAAACAAAAGAAAGAAAGGTATCTGACACTTCCTGATAGTGGGCCCAGCAGGAAAGATTCCAACAAAGACCAATGTATTGATAATTAACAGTTTCAGTGGAACCCTGGCACAGGACTATATTGTTTGTTTATATTGAATCATTCTGAAAGTTCCATTTGAACAGTTTCAGTGCTGCCCTCTCAGAACATTTGGCATTTAAAGGCCCAGTGTATTTTACATTATTCTCAGACCAGCAAAGCGGTGTTTTCACAGACACTGATTCCAGAGAGATAATCCCTATGAGACTCAGCGTACACAGTCGAGTATCTTAGTAACTCCTATTTTATAAATAAATTCACATTAAAGGGCTAGTTAATACAAAATCCAGCAACATGTTAAACATATAAACACATAGAAACGTCCCATTCCTCCTTTCACCATCCCATCTTCTAAATGAACAATGGGTCAGAGGGTCTTTAAATCACCCCCTCAGATAAACAACTCAGGGGAGACAGGCCAGCAACAGAACATCAAACATTGGAATTATCTGAGCTGCAGATAGGGATATTTGTTTTAGGGAACGGGGGCACAGAGCCCACAATTCAGCAATTGTCTCAGCCTTGTCTAAATGAATGTCACCAACTATTGAGTATATGTGGGTGTATGAATGAGTGTACGTGTAGGTATGTATGTATGTATGAATGTAGGTATGTATGCATTGGTGTATGTGAGTGACGATATGTATGAATGTAGGTATGTATGCATGGGTGTATGTGAGTGACGATATGTATGAGTGTAGGTATGTATGCGAGTGTAGGTATGTATGCATGCATGTGAGTGTAGGTATGTACGCGTGTATGTGAGTGTAGGTATGTACGCATGTATGTGAGTGTAGGTATGTACGCATGTATGTGAGTAAGTATGTATGGGTGTATGTGAGTGTCGGTATGTATGGGTGTATGTGAGTGTCGGTATGTATGGGTATATGTAAGTGAAGCTAGGTAGGTAAGGGTGTATGTGAGTGTAGCTAGGTAGGTATGGGTGTATGTGAGTGTAGCTAGGTAGGTATGGGTGTATGTGAATGTAGGTAGGTAGGTATGGGTGTATGAGAGTGTAGGGAGGTAGGTATGTGTGTATATATTATATATATATAAAATTTTCTTTCAAACATATACAAGCAGTGAATAAGGTAACAGATCAGATTAAAATTAACAAATGTTTTATTTATAAAAAAAAACAAACACATTTTACAAAGCGACATTGGGTTAATTTTGTAGGGAAGACCTTGCCTGAGTGGGCTTTAACCCTTTCATTATAAGAGTTGGATAAGGCATTATATGTTGTGACAGTCCTGATGTGGGCTATCATGAAGGGATTAACTCTTTTAATGCCAGGCTGGGCTGCAATCACCTCCCTGGTGGCTTGTGCAAATATAAATCACTAAACATTAAGAGGGTCACTTGGTGATTATTTAAATAGCAGATAGGAGTCGGTGAGTGCCACAGGGGTGTGCAAGCTTGTGTTATACATATACTCTGCCAATAAAAGGTTAATAATTAAGACTATACCAGAGACTCACAGACTGGAGTGGTGTCTGAATCCTGACTGTGCATTGAACTCAGCCCAGTGTCTGAATCCTCATCATTGGCCCCACAATTACTAAAGCCCTCAATGTCTTTAACCACCCAAACACCAGGAGAACTATCCAAAATAGTGCTGTCTGTGGCCTCCTCTGCTCTATGGAGTCCTGAAGGGAGGTCCACTGGGCTGTGAAGTCCTACTGACATATCCACTGGGCTGTGAAGTCCTGGAGAAAGATCCAGATCATTGAGACTCTGTAACAGACTCTGAAATTCACTCTCTTTCTCCTCCCAGACTTGTTGAGTGAACTCCAAATCTGCTCTGATGGCCTCCAAGTCTGTGTTGAGCCTCAGTCCTATATAAAGGCTGGCACTGAGCTCTGTTTTAACCCTTTCCTGTTGCACCAGTAATTTACTATCTCCTTCCTCTTGGTCCCCACTAGTGTCCCCCTGCTGAAAGTCCAGCTCTCTCTCAGACAACTCTTCCTGCCTCCTGTCCATCCACCTTTTATTGAGCTCCTCTTGGATCTGGGCTGTAAGTTGGTCAATCATGACCTCCTGTTGGGTTATTTCATCTTGAAGCATTAAAACCTCCTCACATTTCTGGACATAATCCTCATAATCCACAAAGAGCTCCTCCTGGGAGTCATGACCCCCCTCTTGGCTGTCACTGGTTGTCCCTGGGTCAGACCCTGGTCCCACCAAGTAAGTATCTTGGACATAGTTGACTCCATGTCTTTTCATCCTGTCAAAGTGTATTTTGGCCTCAAACCTCTCTATGTCCCTGTCCAAGTCCTTAATTCGTTGGACCTGCTGGCGGATGGTATGGTCTTGGGAGAGAACCAGGTGGACCAAGGTCTCCATTTTTTCCACCGAGCAGGAATCCCGAGATAAGGTCTCCTCTCTCTTTTTGTTCATCTTTGCCAGCTTGCGGAAGGCCTTCCTGACCACCCTCCGTTGTTTCTCCTGGTTAAGGCAAGTATTGATGGCTTTGGTGGACCCTCTCAGGTGGCAGGGGCTCTCCTTGCTGAGGACCACCTTGGCTTCTGCACTCCTGGGTCCAATATTGGACAGGGATGCCTCGCTCCTGACCAGAACAAACCTGACATTTTCCTGTTCCTCCCCCCATGCTGTCCATAACCTTAGGATCTTGGTTTTGTTGGGTAGTATCCTCTCAAAGCCCCTCCACTTCTCCACAATGCAGTAGGACTGGGGAGGTCCAAGGAGCATGGACCCATCTGCAGCCTGACTTTGGTTGTAGTCCTCAAGGAGTACCTTGACCACCTCTGCACAAGTGGTCCTCCTGCTAAGGCCAGAGACCAGCTTCTCGTCTTGGCAGAGCCATACTGAGATCTTCCACTCCTCCTCATTCTCCATGGCTGACCAGTTCAGCTGCTGGGAGCACAGTCACAGCTCTTCTAGGGACAGAGCTACAAATGGGCTCTCACCCATTGGATACCACGCACAAACACAGCTAGTCGAAGCCTGATATATTGAGTATTGCCTGCCCCAAAATAGCACAAACTGTGCTGGTACAAGGAAAGGCAGATCTTCTGCTGTGGGCAGAGGCAACCCACTTGAGGCAGGGCACTTGGTGAAGGAAGTGGTAAGTAGCCCTCCTGTAGCACAGCACTTAGTATAGGGAGATGCAGTCCTCCTGGAGCAATCCACTTACTGTAGTCCTCCTGTAGCAGAGTATGTGTTGTAGTCCTGGGGCATAGCATTTACTGTAGTCCTCCTGTAGCAGAGCAGTTATTATAGTTCTCCTGGAGCATAGCATTTGTTGTAGTCCTGGGGCAGAGCACTTACTGTAGTTCTCTTGTAGCAGAACATTTAATAGTGCTGGTACAGAAGCCTTATTGTAGTTGTTATAGTGCAGAGCACTGAGTGTAGACAGTCCTGGTGCAGAGCATTCAGTGTAGACAGACAGTCCTGCTGGTGCAGAGCACTCAATGTAGACAGACAGTCCTGCTGGTGCAGAGCAATCACCCTCCGTCTATTCAGCTCTCACTGACTCTGATCTGCTGTGTCTCAGAGTTTTTCTCCTGCTGTCACGTGACTCTGCCCCGCCCCCAGCCCTGCTCTGCCAACTCTCCCAGAGTCTGATACACAGTAACTAAAACTGATCAGGAACAGATGGGGAGATTCAGATTTTGGGGGGGAGGTTTATCAGAGTGTCCTGATCTGAAAACCGATGCAAAGTTCTAAAAGTGATGCAGTTACCATGGGAGCCAGAAGAATAAGCAATAACATTCCATTTGTGATTTCATCACTTTCCACATCGCTTTACTTTGATAAATCTACTGCTTTCTATGTCAAAGCCAGAATTCCAAGAGGGGGAGAGGGGGGTTAAAATGTTTGGAAAAAGTGTCCCAGAGCTGGTAAAAATCTATTCCAGATTAAGATTTGTGGTGTTTTTTTTGTTTTGTTTTTTTAAATATTTCATCTTTGTAAATCACATTGTAACTTAGACCACTTTGCAAATGTTCTCTGGACCTTCAGCATCACTTTCTACACAGAGCAATACAGGGAGTAAGATAAACTATAAACACAATACCCTCTGGTGGAACAAAAATGGAATCAGCCTTAATAAACAGAATACACTATAAAACAAACAAACAAACACACAAAAATCAGTAAAAGATTGCAAAAGTAATACACAGGCAGAGTTATTCACTAACTTGAACATTAGTGAATTTCTAATTTAAGGCCAGACTAGGCGAACTGAAAGCATAATTGATGCAGATATATTTTGCAGTTTGGCTTTTATGACGTTAAATATCAAACTCACTTTGAATTCTCAGAGAATTTCTTTAGTGAATAAACCTGAGAAAGATGGTCACTAGAAAGCTTCACAAAATGTCGTATAGTATTCTACCACACGTTGATAATCCGTCCCTACATTTTACATTGTTGGGGAGATGTATCAAAGTGTCATGATCCTGAAAGTGTGCAGGTTACCATAGTGATTGCTTTGTTTGTATAATTCTGTATCGGCCAGAGGGATCGTTCCTCTGATGGTTACTGCCCCATTGCATTACTGCCCCTTAAAGGGAAACTATAGTGCCAGGAAAACAAAGTTGTTTTCCTGGCAGTATGGCTCCCTATAGTGCTCAGCCCCCTCATAATCCACAAAGAGCTCCTCCTGGGAGTCATGACCCCCCTCTTGGCTGTCACTGGTTGTCCCTGGGTCAGACCCTGGTCCCACCAAGTAAGTATCTTGGACATAGTTGACTCCATGTCTTTTCATCCTGTCAAAGTGTATTTTGGCCTCAAACCTCTCTATGTCCCTGTCCAAGTCCTTAATTCTTTGGACCTGCTGGCGGATGGTATGGTCTTGGGAGAGAACCAGGTGGACCAAGGTCTCCATTTTTTCCACCGAGCACAATCCCGAGATAAGGTCTCCTCTCTCTTTTTGTTCATCTTTGCCAGCTTGCGGAAGGCCTTCCTGACCACCCTCTGTTGTTTCTCCTGGTTAAGGCAAGTGCTGATGGCTTTGGTGGACCCTCTCAGATGGCAGGGGCTCTCCTTGCTGAGGACCACCTTGGCTTCTGCACTCCTGGGTCCAATATTGGACAGGGATGCCTCGCTCCTGACCAGAACAAACCTGACATTTTCCTGTTCCTCCCCCCATGCTGTCCATAACCTTAGGATCTTGGTTTTGTTGGGTAGTATCCTCTCAAAGCCCGTCCACTTCTCTACAATGCAGTAGGACTGGGGAGGTCCAAGGAGCATGGACCCATCTGCAGCCTGACTTTGGTTGTAATCCTCAAGGAGGACCTTGACCACCTCTGCACAAGTGGTCCTCCTGCTAATGCCAGAGACCAGCTTCTCATCTTGGCAGAGCCATACTGAGATCTTCCACAGCTACATATTGTGTATTGTAAGACAGAGCTCAATTGTAAAACATGTCAGAATAATATGATGGAATGTGTGTGTGGTGTCTGCGTGTGATGGTTGTGTGTGATGTGTATGCTATGTGTTGGCTGTGTGCAATATTTGTAATGGCTATATTGACTGTGTGTAATATATGTGTGTATTGGATGTGTGTGATATTTGTGCTGGGTTCATTTGCTGTGTGTGATGGGCATTTCATTCAGATAAAAATATGTATGTAGGCCCATGTGTTACAGGTATATAGTCAAACACACAGATACAGGCAGTCACATACACAGTTAAAGGTAGCCACACACACAAAGTTACAGGTAGTAAGGCGCACACACACACACACATGCACGTACTGCCAGTCACAGGCAGACATTCTTACACACTGCTACAGGCAATTGTACACACTGCTACAGGCACTCGTAACACACTGCTACAAGCAGATAGTCGTACACACAGTTACCGACATACACACATAGTTGCAGACAGTTACACACACATTTGCAGGCAGTCACACAAAATTACCAGGAGACCTACACAGTTACAGACAGACTGTTACCTATTTCCATTATGGACTGGAGGGGAAAGCAGGGGCACAGTGGAGGAGGGTGGGGGTGCTGGGTGGTGTGGAGGTGGGTGGATGAGCAGGGGGGATAGTGTAGTGGTAGGTGGGAGAGAAGGGGAAGTGCAGGAGGGGGCACAGTGGGTAGCTGGGGGAGCAGGGGGCAAAATGGGTAGCTGGAGGAGCAGGGGGCACAGTGGGTAGCTGGAAGAGCAGGGGCACAGTGGTGGAGGGTACTTTTCCCTGCTTCTCCTCACTTACCAGGCAGGGTGTTCGCCCACATTTAGCTCCGCTGCTGCCTGCCGCTTAACTCCGCCCTCTTTGCCTTTACTTATAGACCCCAGTGGAGGATAATGAAATCCTCCACTCGGGTTCCGCGTGGCCACGCTACACTGCGCACCCTGTATTAGTGGAGTGCTCTGAGCACCCCTAACACCAGTCACTCGGGGCATGTGCGAGCTGTGTCGGCTGCATGGCGCCCCTATTGCCATGGTGCCCTGTGCGGACCCACGGCTCGCACACCCCTAGGGCCGGCCCTAAATAAAAATTAGAAAAACAATAAAGATATAAACCATCAATGGTTTATTAGATGCACTATTTTGATCCGTCCCTTATCAAGATAATATGGAATTATGTAAAGTTGTGATGGTACTTAAAGTGACCTTTTAAATCAGAGGTGGGGGACCTTTGGCCCTCCAGATGTTTTGAACTACATCTCCCATAATGCTCTTACAGCCATAATGCTGGCAAAGCATCAAGGAGGGCCAAAGGTTCCCCACCCCTGCTTTAAATATACAATTTTTGTGGCCTTTTATCCTTTAACCCAGTAACTCTGGCACCACTTAGAATTTATGGGGCGCTTTGGGTGATAAAGTCTCAATAGGTTTATTTAGCAAATTTGGAAAAAACATTTTCTAATACAGAAAAGGACTTTCTTTTTCAACTGTTCCTCATACAAATGTGTAAAGTTGTTAATAGGGATGAAGCAGATTATGTTGTCATTTTAATATTGCTGTTATTTTTTTGATCATCTTTAAATGGAAGCCATAAAATGACATGATGCAGACACCCTCTTATGTTCCTCTAAAAACAAATGCATCTCATATACTACTTTTCTCTCGAAGCAGGAATTGTCAAAAACAGATGAGGAATAGCAAGTATTAAACTAGAACAGCCTAGTAAAATTAGCAAAGTTTAAGACCTTCTCTTTTGTCTATTTTTGCCAAAAATTGCAGTTATTTTATCAATTCTCTACAATTTCTGGTTTGCTGACAATGCCAATGTCCTTGCAGACATTACTTTATTTAAATTATTTTGTGAACTCCCAAGCTGTAATAACAAAGAATTTGTTGAATGTGTTGTTCTCGCTGTTGGCAATCGAGAGGTTAAATCCATGCCACCGTCGCTGCCCGCAAGGTTAACCAGTTGTGTAATTATAAGGAGAACGCTTTGATGGAGACACTGGAGGAATATCGAGTGACTGCCTAAGGTCTTGAACCTGGTTTAACCGTAAGATTGATCAGTTGAAGTTTCACTTGTTGCTCAGTCATAAATATTTCACGCTGATAAATTATGTATCACCTCTTCAATATATTCTCCTACCTCTCAGCATTTAACATATTATATTGTTTGCTGGTAACATTGTTATTTTTAAAAATGATTTTATTAGAAATATTAATTGTAGTAATTCTAGTGCCTATTGGCTTAGCGCTTTGTGAGCTTTTTCCAAGGGGTATAATCCGCATGTGAAAGACGCGTGACAAGTGATAACACGCCCAGGATATAAAGAACACGGGCAGCTTACATATGTTACATTAATACCATAAATAATCACTTTTGTTTCTTTATTCCTAATGGTCTGTGTTTTATGGGGGGGTGCTGTTTGGGCCATGCTCACCGTATCCGGAACACTCCAAAAAAACAGGTTGTGTAGTGCACGGAACAACATTTATCTGAAATTTAATTTAACATGTACAGATGAATGGCGCCCCCTGGCCGCACGTTATAAGAAGTTTTTAAGCATTTTACTTCCCAAATTTGATTGATCTTTTTTTGGATAGTTTTTTTTTTATTTATTTTTTCTGGTTCTCATTAAAAGCTAAAATACCAGGGGCGCGCCTGACTGTCATGGTGAGCAAGCTCCTCCACTATTCTGAAATAAAAATCCTTCTTGTACCTTCGGTTGGCTTGCCAAGGTTCTGCCAAGAATTTAGGCTGGTCTCCCAACTTACCTGGCTAATTGTGCTGCAGCTTTAATCTTCTAGGGAGATTTTACCCACCACGTGGCAGATGCAGCCATTGGACCGGTAGGTGTGATTCTGGTCCACACCTGAGGGGCTACCCGCATTCAGCAACTCGGCGGGGGGGAATCAACCTAAGCTGGAAAGGTTGGCCTTGACTGCCCCAAAATGGCAGAGATCAAATGTCTCAATCACCGCATCACCGGACTACTCAATTTTGAGACCCAGCTTAACAAGTTCTTTGCTTGATTCTGGACGCAGCTGAGCTGCAAGCCCCAACTAGTTACATAGCTGAAAAGAGACTTGCATCCATCAAGTTCAGCCTTCCTCACATATGTTGTTGCTGTTGATCCAAAAGAATGCAAAAAACCTAGTCTGCAACAAACTAGGAAAAAAATCCTTCTTGACGCCAAAATAGCAGTCAGATGTCTCCTTGGATCAAGCAGCTATTACCCCACTAATTAGAAATTATATCCCTGTATGTTATGTTTTTTGCAAGTATTAAACCAATTGCAGTTTAAACATCTGTATGGACTCTGATAAAACCACCTCTTCCCAGAGTGATCTGGGAAACACGCATTCAGCCTTTTTGGATTCTCCCACTGTGTAGTCGGCGCCGGAATTCGGCTCCAACACGAACCTGGATTCGGCAGAGTCACTCAGTCCACCGCATCATAAACAACGCTGGAAGCTACTTGTCATCAGATCAGCTTCAGCGGTGGACCTACTCCACTCCAGCCCAAGCATTTGGATTTGGCCTTTGAGGGCTACAGCTGGGCACATCTCTTCTTCCTACCATGGTGCTACCACGGCCCACAAATGGGCGCCCATGCCTCATAAATCTTTTGCCAGATCGACGCCGTGGTATGCCCCAGAGTGGCATCGGATGATAAAGGACTGTAACCCATGCAGGCTGACACACTGATCCCCCTCTGAAGTCTTCACAGTGCATCATTAATGTTTATTTTTATTCTATCAATCATTAGACGTCATATATTTCTTGTTTAAAGATCACTCCAATTTTCTACCGTTAGAAATGTCTTACTTGTGGAGCTGGTCGCTTGATAATCCTATGGAGACCTATTGGGTGTTATATTGTTCACACTGTGCATTATACTCTCCATGTCTCTGACATGTTATTTAGCTATTACTTTTATAATGTACCTTGTTCAGACACATATATCTAGCCTGCTAACTTATTATTACAAAAATTGTGCTGCTTCTCGGAATGCCACACTACTGTTTTATACATCAGCATGCTTGCTGAAGCTGTTGTAGTAAGGCAAGCTTGTTTGTTATTTGTGCACAACAAAAATAAAAAAAAATTAATTTAAAAAACACAAAAATGCGCAAACACTCCTCTGTTTACCGAAGCAGGAAGATAAGTTGGTGCCTCACAATCTCCCCGTGAGGATTCAGGAGAGAGTAAAACCTTTTTATTTCCCTACGCTATTGATTTGTACAGGTATAACCCCTCTCCAGCTAAACCATAATGTTGGCCTAATATGGAACTTAACGTGCTGTGTTGACAAATCCCTAGTTTGTGAAGAACCAGACTCTGTACAAGGTACCCCCCTATTGTGGTTTAGTGAATAAGCCATATTATCGCTTTTCCTTACTTCATGCTAAATGAAAAATTAAACCGTGTACCGGCTCTGTAGGTTTTAACATTCCATTTCTACAATCACCAGTATCCAGTTCCACCTCTATCAGGCTAATTAGGGATTTTACAACCTATTATTACTTTTTATTATTGTTGTTATTCATCCCAAATGCCGTGCGCCATCTTACCATTGAGCATGGAATGTACAAAAAAAAATAAAGTATAACATTTCACATTTGATTCTAGTGATTCAACTGTGAAAATCCATGGATTTGTAGGCATAGCAGAAACTAAATCTAATTGCACGATACTCGTCATCACGTTAACATGTCTTTAAAGAGCCCTAGGATTGTTAAAAAGAAACGGCCAGGGCTGTTACCGTCTAATTACCTTCGTCAAGGGATGTGATGTGTTTATTTGATGGAGGGATGTTGTTACATAGTCACTATGCATATTATTGGACTGGTCACACACCTGGTACACTTCATATTGAGTCAGAAAACTATTTTCGAACTGCTATGAAGTTTTTCTACAACCCCTTGTGCGTTTTCCCAGTAAGGGGGTAAATTATTTTGCAGAGGTTTGCCTCTTACATTTGGTCCCATCCGACACCGAGCCTCCTGTCTGAATGACCATGAATGAAACAGAATTAGATCACCTGGAACTTGTGTTCAGCACTGAATAATGAAAGGGGCTGTGTGTGGTATTAGGCCAACATTAGTACTGAAATCCTGCACATACAATGTATTGTAACCATAACCATTTCAAAACACTAGTTCTAGTGCTTGGAGTAACCTTTAAAGTGACACACCAGTTACCATAACCCCAGCAGTTTATTGTACAACCTACCGTACATACAATGTGAGTAGCTCAGAGTGCTGAGGTATAATTCAAAATTTTAAAGGAAAGGTATAGTGCTAGGAATACAAAGCTGCTCTCCTCTGTACAAGCGACCCCCTCCCCGGCCCCCTTAGCAGATAAAGGGTTAAATAACCCTTAAAACACTTACCTTATTTCAGTGTGGAGGTGCCTCAGCGTTGGGTTGGGCTCGTTTTCCTCCCCCGACGTCAGCTGATTTGCAGAACCTAATTCCCATGTGCGGCAAGAATCAGGTGCCTTAGTCTTTCCCTATAGGAAAGCATTGACTCAATGTTTTCCTATGGGATTTTTCAACTTGCTGGACGATTTGCATGAGGACGTTGTTTCACAGAGTCACATTTGGTGAAACTGCAGGAAGTTCCTCTATCAGCTGTCTGGTGTACTGGGAAAGCAAGCAGTAAAAAACACAAGTGATGCAGTTTGCAGCATGTATTCCTCCCTTGTTGAAATGTAGGGTAGGACCTTCTGATATTGGGGTACTCTGTAAAAAGTGGGGAGCTTAAACTCAATATGACTAAATTCCAATATTTTAAAATACCCACTGCTTGGAAAAAAATACTTATATATGTTCAGAATGTTGTCTCATCCATATTGGTATAATTTGTATAAAGTTTGGTCATTTCAGTCTCCAACAGTCACCACTATTAGAAACATAGAATGTGACAGAAGATAAGAACCATTCGGCCCATCTAGTCTGCCCAATTTTCTAAATACTTTCATTAGTCCCTGGCCTTATCTTAGATCTAGGATGGCCTTATGCCTATCCCACGCATGCTTAAACTCCTTTACTGTGTTAACCTCTGCCACTTCAGCTGGAAGACTATTCCATGCATCCACTACTCTTTCAGTAAAGTAACACTTCCTGATATTATTTTTAAATCTTTGCTCCTCTAATTTAAGACATTTAATGTCCTCTTGTTGTGGTAGTTTTTCTTCTTTTAATTAAATCATGCATTTTCTGCTTGCGTCCCTAGATCATTTGCTTTGTATACATACTTACCTTATAAGTATGGGGTTTTTGTGGTATTTTTTGGCAAGGTGATCCTGTAGTGTTTTTGACTATAGACTTTTCCTATATTTTAGGCTAAAGTATCCTGCAGCCTTTTTAGGGACAACCCTTTATCTTTTTTTATTATATATTTTTTAGAGGGGATGATGTGTTCCCACTCCTGATTAGTAACATTCAGCCGTGTTATCAAGTAATAGACCATAAACGCACCTGTTTCAAGTCTCTTTGTCCCCCCTCTCGTCTCCTGACTTCCCATTTTAATTTGTACCTGAAACGAGTGGGTCTCGTCCCCTGTTTGTTCTGCTGGGAGACAGACGGACTATTAATAAGATCCATTACAGACCCTTTGTGTGTTTGTCCAGCTCTCAACATATTTAAATAGCGAAGAGGCGGCTTGAGTTTACAAATCGCCCATTGACAGCTCTGGTTTTGTGTTGTGGTTCAGGCCCACAGAAGGTTTTCGGGCAGAGCCAGGCTCTCTGATTGAAGCTGTCCCTCATGGATAGGCCAATAAGGGCTGAGACTTTGTCAGATGGTTTACAGGGCTCAGCAAACACTGCTCGCCAAGGAACAAAGGCCCCTCTTTCAGGCAGGCTTGTATAACAAGCTTTCCTTCCCCGGTGGGATAATATCAGAGGTTTGGCAACAGTTACCAAGCTGGTAACTCAAGATGTCCCTAAGTAGTTTGATTATTTGTTACAATGGTGGGGACCCATTCATATTTACATCATTGAAGAAAGAACCCAACATGACCCATGTCACAGAGACCTGTCAGGCTTCGAAGGCTCCTCTGAGTCTCTGGGTCATTTTGTGCCACTAGGCATTGTTAATTTTCGAGAGACGTTAATTGGTTGTTTGGCTCCCTCCAGCTGTGTTCTTTATACACGTTTATCTATCAGGAGATATATTTATGTATGTGTGTGTGTGTATGTGTCTGTTTACCGCACAACCATGTCAATGTGACAAATTTGCCCAAACTCAGGAAGATTTTGTTTCTTGCTTGTAATTATTGAAATGGCTTCCATTCCAAAAACAACATTATGTCACCTGCAGCTTTAGGTATTAACGGCACTGGATTGGAGCACTAACTCCCGGACAATCTTTCTGCCTTAATGATAATTTATTTACTGCCCTTTTAATTAAATTGGGAACATTCCAGGTCACTTAGAAGGTGAACAAAAACTGAACTCAACCCACCCCATCGAACACAAAACATATACATGTATTCCTGTGAAAGCTGCACTGCCACTAGGGCGTGTAAGCGTTATTTGCTAAGGTTCCCCAACACGACATCTCCCAACATTTCACATGGACAGGGGGACACTTTCATTTAAGTGGTGTGAGTGGTGGTGTGACATCGTGGCCAGGGATGGGGCTGTTCTGAGTGGGGGGGTGACATCGGCCAGAGATGTTCTGAATGTGAGTGTGGGTGTTGCCAGGGACAGGGCTGTTCTGAGAAATTGTAGGTGTCTTACTAATAGAGTTGAACCTCTGAACTGGAATGCTCCCTTACCCGAACAATTCGGTACTATCTTGGTACCTGTACAAAACTCGGTATTAGGACAAAATCACATGGCAGTAACACAGTTGGTACCTTGTTGAAACTTCGTTAGAACCTTGTTGGTATGACGCATTGGCCTCCCAGCACTAGACAAAACGAACAGAGCTCCATTCTGTCGGTAAACAGAGCTGACGGATAAAGTGAAGAAAAATGTTAATTTAATTTACATTGTGTTTTATTGTTTTCGGTCTTATTTTATGCATGTAAGATATTAGTAAACTGTAACGTTTGTGTTAAAATGCTGTAATTGTGGGGGTCTGGAACGTATTAAGCTAATTTACATTAATTTTAATGGAAAATTTTGATTCGTTTTTCAAACAAATCGTTTCTCAAACAGCTTTCTGGAACGGATTCGACTAAGAGTTCCGAGGTGCCACTGTAACAATTTATACAAATAAAATTTAATTTATAACAAGAACAATGTATCTTATTCACACAGACTGATTCCTAAACACATTCATTGTAGTTTAAAGACATATTACTGGGAGTATTATTGCTGTGGAGCTCTGTTATACACTCAGACACATCAACAATATGGAGCTCCTAAAAAAGAGGGACATTAGGATAGAAAAGAAGGACAGAGGAATTTAGGTCCAAATTAGGGACTGTCCTTCCTAAATAAGGACACTTGGGAGTTATGTAGACATACTTACCAAGGTCCAAGGTCCCCTTTCTCCATTACTCCTCCTTCTAGACCTGTTTCATCTTCAGTTCTTGGGGAACAAAGCCACCAGGAGCCACGTCACTTCTGTACTCCTGCGCACGTGTGAGAACACAAAACAAGAAACTGCAGGATTCTCTAGAGAGGTTCTTGTGCATGTGCAGTAAGATGCCATATTCATGTATTTTGCATCAATGTCTGTTCCTGCCATCAGGAGTAAAGGCTGATGGGAAATAGCAAGGCACGACAGGTTGAAGTTGTGTGAAGCTCCAACTTTTAGCATATTCTGCCAATAATCTTCACCTACATTAGGCGCTGTCATGCCTACTACGATATGTTTTGGTTGAAATCACAAAAATATTCAAACTCCGTCTAAATGAGTTACGATCTTCCTGAGAATCTCAGAAGGGGCCGTGCCGCTTTAAGCATAATATTTGTGGCTTTATTTTTTAGATAAACACAGCTGTATGAAATCATTGCAGGAAATTTAATTTCTCTCATTCCTGTTTGTCGTCTGTGCCACAAAATTCCCAAGCATCACAGTCCCTGGATACCTCTTAGAAACAATGCAAACAGAGCAATCCACGTCTCAATAAATGCCATACTAGTGGCATGCAGGAAAACGTGGAGTTGAGGAAGTGGCTGTAGTAGACAGAGCTGTCCTATCCTACCCATGGCAATAAATGAATACCCACATGTGGGCAGTTTATTGGAAATTGTATCATGGCCATTGTGGCTTTGTTTTCCTGGTCGTTCTACAATTTTATATGATATAATTAGGTGTCATTGAGTGCTAGTTATAGGGACACTGTAGCCATTGTGACGGCGTCACCTCATTGAAGTGGTTATAGAGTCTAAAGCCCCCTGGTGTCGTCGCCCCATTTAGCATTAAACCATTTTTTTATGTTATAATGCTAAACAACAGCCCCCAGCAGCCCATCCCCCACTGTGCTGAATAGCGTAATGAGGAAGCAATCCCCTGAATGGCAATGGGTGGTTTTGATTGTCTGAGAGTGTCAGCTGACCTATTTTAACCTATCACAGCACCCATTGCTGGTATCTGAGCCAGGTTCAAGTTGTCTAGGGCCCTGGACAGTGTGTCAGATTGGGGCCCCCTCCTTCAGCCCTGAGTTCTGTTTCAATGAGCGCTGTGTGTGAGATCAGCGACAGAACTACTACCAGTGCAGGTGCATTGGGGCCTGCATGCTTTGGGCCCATCGGGTGTCACTCACACTTAGCCAGGGGCACCATAACCACTTCCATGAGAGGAAATGGTCATAGTGCTTACAGTGTCCCTTTAATATGCAATGTACATACATCTAAACTAGCATTAAAAAAATTAATTGAGCAGATTGTATAACATTGTGACACTTTAATAGTTAAATCTGCACCTGGACGCTTAAAATAAATATCTGTTTATATAGCAAATACTATATGAAATACTTTCCACCCTTTCACACTGGGTACATATTGTTTAAATGATTTAATGCCCTCAACAGAAATGTCTGGCACCGGTCCCACAGCAAACCACACATTGTGCGCCATTCTTATCCTTATATGTATACAAAACTATTAGTATTTTTAATTAAGTTTTGCCTGATTTTGAAATGATGCCCCTGGGGGTTCTGCAAATCTTTGCTCAATCGTCCTGGTATTTCTACCAACAATGGAGTACAGAACCAGAGGGGCACAGCCCTGCACGGAATTATTTCTAACTGTACCCCTGCCATACCTTCCTTTTTAGGAGCTGTGTAACTTGTATAACGCCGGTATTGTCTCCTGCATAGGAGGATTAACCCTTTCACAGCGGAAAGGTTTCAAATCTGATCTAATCTATTTTCTACTGACATTAATGAACATACAGGGGTCTGTTTGATCAACTTGGAGGGTTCTCCACCAACCCATGAATTGGTGGGAAATAACCGGGAAACTTAAACGTTATGGGGAAATAACCGGGAAACGTAAACGATAATAAGCTAAAATAACCAACTTGGAGTAATGTATGGTTTGGAGAACGTGTCCAATTTAGTTACCTGATCGATTCCTGTCTAAGGCTTCTATGACGAAAGGTGTATTCATTAAACAACAGCTGTTTAGTCTGGTATTTTGTGTTTTGTGAATTGAGAATTGCCCCTTCTAGGCCAGCATACCCAATCTGGAAGTCAGCTAGTTATCCAGTTCTATTAATTTGGCTTAAGATTTACAATTCCCTTGTCAGTTTTCCACAATTCTTAATTTATTTCATAAACTCCACAGTGTTTGTTCTATACAAGTTGTTTTTCCAAATTATTTTTAGTAATTCATTTTAAAATGTTTTAACAATAATAATAGAACAATCTATTTAAAACTAAATAAAAGAAAAGGGAAAAAAGGGGGGGAGGAGAGAAGGGGAGGACAAGGGGAAAAAATAAGATATCTATCCAGATTAAAGGGACACTATAGTCACCAGAACAACTACAGCTTATTGTATTTGCTCTGGATAGTATAATCATTCCCTTCAGGTTTTTTTCAGAGAAAATGAATTGTTTGCATTACAGCCTAGGGGGATACCTCCACTGGCCACTCCTCAGATGGCTGCTAGAGGTGCTTCCTGGGGCAGTGCTGCACAGTGTGACTTCCATTCCGTGTCTCCACCCTCTGCATGCAGACACTGGACTTTCCTCATAGAGATTCATTGATTCAATGCATCTCTATGAGGAGATGCTGATTGGCCAGGGCTGTGTTTGGCTTGTGCTGGCTCTGCCCCTGATCTCCCTCCTTGACACTCTCAGCCAATCCAATGGGAAAGCATTGTGATTTGGCTGAGAGAATCACTTCTGATGATGTCCGCTAAGCAGGCAGATCAGAGAAAGAGCCAGCAGCAGCAGATTCCAATAAAAGCAAGGTTATACTATATTTAGGAGGGTAGTGGGGGGCATTGGGGCTGGTGGTTGTTGGTGGTTGTAACACAAATACATGCTTGTGTTCCTTACCCTATAGTGTTCCTTTAATATAGTCCTATTCAAATTTTCTAGTAAGCATTAGTTCTATACAATAATGCATTTAGTACAGGAAATATCAAAATTAAAAAATCATGGTGTTGTATAATATCTTTGAAATGGCTATAAAATTAGTAATTACTTCTCATAGAGTACCGGTATATTTTACAGAGAGAATCTTTTAACCATCTCTTCCTCCCATATATCCAAATAAAATTTTAGGCTATCTGTAGATGAAGACGGTTGTCTAATGGATAATTTGTATTGTTTACTCTACAAGATAGAATATAATGTTTCCTTTATCGAAATAATAATTATCTTGAAATAATAGAAGTGGCAGCAATCAATATATGCCCTTTAATGATTCTATCAGCCTTACTCATGTTATCAGGGAATGTCTTGAATAATGCCAATTCTGAAGTAAATA
This sequence comes from Pelobates fuscus, assembly GCF_036172605.1. Classification (NCBI taxonomy): domain Eukaryota; kingdom Metazoa; phylum Chordata; class Amphibia; order Anura; family Pelobatidae; genus Pelobates; species Pelobates fuscus. The sequence goes on along the minus strand of NC_086328.1, from coordinate 107,748,437 downwards.
TGGAAATAGGCGTGTCTAAACTTTTAATTAGTGAGTGAATATTTTTCCCAAACTCTGCAAGCTTAGGGCTGTACCACGAAATATGTGACAAAGAGACAATCATACCGCAGTCACGCAAAGTTATATTGTTTAAAATGTAATCTAAAACCGTTTTGGCCTAGTTGCTATTTCACATATATCTAACCTGTCACCCAGAGGCGGCTCTCTAATTAGGTGACTTAGGCAGCCGCGCAGCCTTAAATTTCCTTAGTGCAGACCAGTGGCGTACGCACAAACCATGGGGCCCCGGTGCGAAAATGATCCGTGGCCCCCCCCCCACCACATACACACACACAGACACATACATACATACATATATACATACAGACACACACAGACAGGCACACATACAGACACACACATACAGACAGACAGGCACACAAAGACACACACACATACAGACATACATACAAAGACACATACATAAAAACAGGCAGACACATACAGACACACACACAAGACGCACATACATACAAACAGACAAGCACACACACACAGACATACATACACAGACAGGCACACACACATACATACAAAGGCATACATACAGGCAGACACACATACATACAAACACACACCAAATGTTTAAGTCACCCTCCTGTTTCCTACCTTTTAGGTGCAGGAGGGTGACTTTCCCTGGGGTCCAGTGGTGGCTCAGGTGGATGGGAGTCAGAGTTCCCACTTTGACTCCCTCTGCTTCCTCCCGCGCGGCTCTGTGTTAGCTGGGAGGAGTGACGTGCGGTCACTTCCTCCCAGCTTGTAATGTCATCACAGGGGGCCCGGTCGCGCTGTTAAAGCGCCCAGCGCTGACCGGGCCCCCTTACAATCCATATCCATCGGGTGGCCTTGACAGTATGGGCCACCCGATGAACTCCTTGGACGGCGGCCAGGGCCGCAGAAGATGATGGCGGCAGATACCCGGTCACAGGGGTCCGCAAGGCGGCCGGGCCCCCTGGAGTGGTGGGCCCGGTCGCAGCTGCGACCGCGGTATATGCGCCGCTGGTGCAGACTAATCTGTTGAGCCCTCTGTCCCTGGCCGAGGGCCCAGCAGCTGGCCCTGTATGCCGCTGGGTGCGAGACCCCTCCAAGCAGTCGGAGAGGGAGAGCCAGTGCCTTCAGTCTGCAACTCCGCTGCAGACTGTGAAGTAAGTTTCTTGCCAAGTTACCATTGCAACGCTCTGACTGGAGATCGCGAGACACTTCAGTCTGCAGCTCTGCACTGAGCAGAGCTGCAGGCTGGAGGCTTTCCTACAGGACCACCAGGGAACCTTGCTAAAGTTATTCAGTGTGGGGAGGCTGATAACTAAAACACAGCCTCCCCTCTCACACGCTGCCATCTCCTCCCAAACACGGTCACCCCTCTCCCACACTCTGTCACCCCTTCACCCAGCCACTCACCTGCCCTAACTTTTCACCCTCCTAATTCTGTCACTTTCCCCTCCAACCATACCAAACTGACCTGCCCTCGCGCTGCCACACTCATCCTATCACATTATCCCCTCCAATCCTGTTCTCCAAGTGTGCCACACTCACCCCAATACTGTCACAATCTCCCCCAAGCCCTGCCACACTCATCCTGTCACATTAACTCCCCTTTATCCTGTCACACTTACTTCCACTTGCCCTGTCACACTCTCTTCTTCTAACAATGTCACACTCACCCCACCATTTCATACTTACCCTCCCTCATTCTGTTAATCTCACATCCCCACCCTTTCTCATTCACACCCCTCTCCCTGCCAATGTTGCCTCGTTACTCACCCTGTCACAGTCACCAGCTGAAGACATTCATCATACACACACAGTCATGAAACATAGCTTAGCCATAAACACAACACACAAAGGCCTCAGGCACCCAACACACCGCAAGCAGCTACCCCATACACATACGCTTCCAGGCACACAAAAAAAAGTCCTGCGCTCATACTCCCACTACTCCTGGGCGGCAGCATCGACCATAGCACACATCAGCCCCAATACATAAAAAAATAAACAAGCAAAGAAAAAGTTACCTGCGCACTAGCCCAAATCCCTATGCATATTTAAATAAATAGAGGTTCTTTAGTAACCCCAACGGCCATTAGGTGTAAGCCCACCTGCCATGTCAAGACAAACCTCTAGGTTGGGTCCTACTCTAGCAATTCACCTTGCTTCCTTCAGCACTAGGCAAAGAAATCTCTAATGTATTTCTGCCCATGTCTCTCACCCCAGTACAAATAGTAGGCCGCAGTAAACTTCAGCCCCAGAAAAAGCTGAGCAAAGCTAGGTAAGTCAGTCCAGGAGGTTATCACAGCTGTCTCCCTAGATCAGGGACAGGGCCGGCCTTAGGGGTGTGCGAGCTATGCGGTTGCACAGGGCGCCATGGCAACAGGGGCGCCGGGCGGCCAACACAGCTCGCAGGCCCGCCGAGTTATGTATTTCAAGTGAAGAGCAAGTCAAGTGCAAAATGCTGCTTTGCACTTGACTTGCAAATTATGAGCAGAGAGCAGCGGCCGGGAATCCACTTCTGTGTGGAGTGTGGAGGAGGAGCGTGGGGGCGTGATGCCGCATACTTGCGTGACGTCGACGTGCTCTGTCATCAGAGGGAGCCGCGGAAGGATCCAATTCAGTGAGTGAAGGCGGCGCCCGGTGCTCTTCAATCGGCGGAGACAGCTCAGTCCAGGGAGCAGCAGCCTTTACTGTGAGTGACTGTTCTTTTTTTTCTTTTGTATTAAATAGATTTTGTTGAAGGCGTGCAGGAATTTAATTAAGGGGGGCAGGGGATTTATGAAGGGGTGGCATGGATTGGATTAATTGGCAGGGGATTTATAAAGGGCGGCAGGAAATTGAAAAGGGGGGCATGGGGCTGATTAAAGGGGGGCAGGTGGGTGATAAATGGGTGGGAGGGGATTGATGAGGGGGTCAGGGGGCTGATGAATGGGGGCAGAGGGCTGATAAAAGGGGGGAGTCAGGGGACTGATGAATGGGGCAGAGGGCTGTTAAAGGGGTGGGAGGGGATTTATGAGGGGTCAGGGGGCTGATGAATGGGGGCAGAGGGCTCATAAAAGGGGGGAGTCAGGGGACTGATGAATGGGGCAGATGTTAAAGGGGTGGGAGGGGATTTATGAGGGGGTCAGGGGGCTGATGAATGGGGGCAGAGGGCTGATGAATGGGGCAGATGGCTGTTAAAGGGGTGGGAGGGGATTTATGAGGGGGTCAGGGGGCTGATGAATAGGGGCAGAGGGCTGAGAAAAGGGTGGGAGGGAATTGATGAGAGGGGCAGGGGACTGATGAAGGGGTGGCAGGAATTGATAGGGTGGGAGGGGATTGATGAAGGGCAAGGGGTGGCTAGGAGTTTGATGAAGGGATGGCCAGGGCATTGATGAAGGGGAAGGGGTGGCCAGGAGTTTGATGAAGTGGTGGCCAGGGGCTTGGTGAAGATCTGGCCAGGGGTTTTGGTTAAGAGGTGCAGGGGTTTTGTATAAGGGGGTGGAGGCGACAGATTGTGAATGCTCCTAAAATAGTTTGAAGGGGTCCAAACAGAGACGGGTGAGGGTGGGGGGGGGCGCCACAAGATTGTTTCGCACAGGGTGCCTGAACACCTAAGGCCGGCCCTGATCAGGGATAGGCAACCTTTGGTACTCCAGATGTTGTGGACTACATTGCCAGTAATGCTCTTACACCCATAATGCTTGCAAAGCATCATGGGAGGTGTAGTCCAAAACATCTGGAGTTCCAAAAGTTGCCTATGCCTGCCCTAGATCATGGGTACAATTCAGCTGCTCAAGATCAATATTTGACACTTTATAAGCTTATATCAAAGGATAATTTGAGGAGCTCCCTCAGCCTGCGTCCTGCCCTGCCTCCCTCACTTTGGGTGTTTGTGAGGCCTTAGTCGAAACCTTAAACATGAGGCCTCCACTAAGTCTAGGGCCGCCACTGCTATCACCCAACACTGGTGAAACTTTGCTTTATATAATAACTCTCAGCCAGCACTGAAAGAGATTTGCTTTATATAATAGCTCTCATACATACACTATGTTTGTAATATGTTAACTAGCCATTACGTAACTAGTATCGAATGGTCATTTCTAGTCGTGCACTGTGTATTTAATATGGTAACTAACCATTAACTAGTATTGAATGGTCATTGCTAGTCATGCACTGTGTGTAATATGGTAACTAGCCATTAACTAGTATTGAATGGTCATTGCTAGTCATGCACTGTGTGTATGTAATATGGTAACTAGCCATTAACTAGTATAGTATGGTCATTGCTAGTCATGCACTGTGTGTGTAATATGGTAACTAGCCATTAACTAGTATTGAATGGTCATTGCTAGTCATGCACTGTGTATGTAATATGGTAACTAGCCATTAACTAGTTATTAAATGGTCATTGCTAGTCATGCACTATGTATGTAATATGGTAACTAGCTGTAAACTATTATTGGATGTGAACTGTTAGTCATACACTGTGTATGTAATATAGTAACTAACTAGTTGTTTTCTGGATGTACATTATTTAACAGAATATTTGGTATAGTCTTGCACCGTGCTAAATATTGAATAAGGTTAAGTGGCCAGTTTTTCTTTTGTATAATCTCTGTAGCTCTGATTAAATTATACACATCTTGCTGTGTTATAAAGTTGGAATGTTTTCAATCTAATCCTGAACCTACTTATTGTCACCAGGTTGGATTTACACTAAAAAAACGAACTGTTATTTGGGGTTTTAAGGATTTCATCATTCAAGTTACACTGTAGGAGATGTCAATTCATTTATCATGTAAGTACTAAAACCAGCTTGAGATCTGAGCGGGGACCCACCGAAGGGCAGGCTAATTGAGCTGTTGTCCGTTCTCACCTCTCTGTCTACTTGTTTTTCTCTCATGTAAGTACTCTGTATAATTTATAGAAATATCCTGTGAGTACTCTGTGTCATTTATAGAAATACCCTGCGAGTACTCTGTGTCATTTATAGAAATACCCTGCGAGTACGCTATATCATTTATAGAAATACCCTGTGAGTACGCTATATCATTTATAGAAATACCCTGCGAGTACTCTGTGTCATTTATAGAAATACCCTGCGAGTACTCTGTGTCATTTATAGAAATACCCTGCGAGTACGCTATATCATTTATAGAAATACCCTGCGAGTACGCTATATCATTTATAGAAATACCCTGTGAGTACGCTATATCATTTATAGAAATACCCTGCGAGTACTCTGTGTCATTTATAGAAATACCCTGCGAGTACTCTGTGTCATTTATAGAAATACCCTGCGAGTACGCTATATCATTTATAGAAATACCCTGTGGGTACACTATATCATTTATAGAAATACCCTGCGAGTACGCTATATCATTTATAGAAATACCCTGCGAGTACTCTGTGTCATTTATAGAAATACCCTGCGAGTACGCTATATCATTTATAGAAATACCCTGCGAGTACGCTATATCATTTATAGAAATACCCTGTGGGTACGCTATATCATTTATAGAAATACCCTGCGAGTACTCTTTGTCATTTATAGAAATACCCTGCGAGTACGCTATATCATTTATAGAAATACCCTGCGAGTACGCTATATCATTTATAGAAATACCCTGTGGGTACGCTATATCATTTATAGAAATACCCTTTGAGTACTCTGTGTCATTTATAGAAATACCCTGCGAGTATTCTGTGTCATTTATAGAAATACCCTGCAAGTATTTTGTGTCATTTATAGAAATACCCTGTGAGTACTCTGTATCATTTATAGAAATACCCTGCGAGTACTCTTTGTCATTTATAGAAATACCCTGTGAGAACTCTGTGTCATTTATAGAAATACCCTGCGAGTATTCTGTGTCATTTATAGAAATACCCTGCGAGTATTTTGTGTCATTTATAGAAATACCCTGTGAGTACTCTGTATCATTTATAGAAATACCCTGCGAGTACGCTATATCATTTATAGAAATACCCTGTGAGTACGCTATATCATTTATAGAAATACCCTGCGAGTACTCTGTGTCATTTATAGAAATACCCTGCGAGTACTCTGTGTCATTTATAGAAATACCCTGCGAGTACGCTATATCATTTATAGAAATACCCTGTGGGTACACTATATCATTTATAGAAATACCCTGTGGGTACGCTATATCATTTATAGAAATACCCTGCGAGTACTCTTTGTCATTTATAGAAATACCCTGCGAGTACGCTATATCATTTATAGAAATACCCTGCGAGTACGCTATATCATTTATAGAAATACCCTGTGGGTACGCTATATCATTTATAGAAATACCCTGTGGGTACGCTATATCATTTATAGAAATACCCTTTGAGTACTCTGTGTCATTTATAGAAATACCCTGCGAGTATTCTGTGTCATTTATAGAAATACCCTGCGAGTATTTTGTGTCATTTATAGAAATACCCTGTGAGTACTCTGTATCATTTATAGAAATACCCTGCGAGTACTCTGTATCATTTATAGAAATACCCTGTGAGAACTCTGTATCATTTATAGAAATACCCTGCGAGTATTCTGTGTCATTTATAGAAATACCCTGCGAGTATTTTGTGTCATTTATAGAAATACCCTGTGAGTACTCTGTATCATTTATAGAAATACCCTGCGAGTACTCTGTATCATTTATAGAAATACCCTGCGAGTACGCTATATCATTTATAGAAATACCCTGTGAGTACGCTATATCATTTATAGAAATACCCTGTGAGTACGCTATATAATTTATAGAAATACCCTGCGAGTACTCTGTGTCATTTATAGAAATACCCTGTGAGTACTCTGTATCATTTATAGAAATACCCAGTGAGTACTCTGTATCATTTATAGAAATACCCTGCGAGTACTCTGTATCATTTATAGAAATACCCTGTGAGTACTCTGTATCATTTATAGAAATACCCTGCGAGTACTCTTTGTCATTTATAGAAATACCCTGCGAGTACGCTATATCATTTATAGAAATACCCTGCGAGTACGCTATATCATTTATAGAAATACCCTGTGGGTACGCTATATCATTTATAGAAATACCCTGTGGGTACTCTGTATCATTTATAGAAATACCCTGTGGGTACGCTATATCATTTATAGAAATACCCTGCGAGTACTCTGTATCATTTATAGAAATACCCTGTGAGAACTCTGTATCATTTATAGAAATACCCTGCGAGTATTCTGTGTCATTTATAGAAATACCCTGCGAGTATTTTGTGTCATTTATAGAAATACCCTGTGAGTACTCTGTATCATTTATAGAAATACCCTGCGAGTACTCTGTATCATTTATAGAAATACCCTGCGAGTACGCTATATCATTTATAGAAATACCCTGTGAGTACGCTATATCATTTATAGAAATACCCTGTGAGTACGCTATATAATTTATAGAAATACCCTGCGAGTACTCTGTGTCATTTATAGAAATACCCTGTGAGTACTCTGTATCATTTATAGAAATACCCAGTGAGTACTCTGTATCATTTATAGAAATACCCTGCGAGTACTCTGTATCATTTATAGAAATACCCTGTGAGTACTCTGTATCATTTATAGAAATACCCTGCGAGTACTCTTTGTCATTTATAGAAATACCCTGCGAGTACGCTATATCATTTATAGAAATACCCTGCGAGTACGCTATATCATTTATAGAAATACCCTGTGGGTACGCTATATCATTTATAGAAATACCCTGTGGGTACTCTGTATCATTTATAGAAATACCCTGTGGGTACGCTATATCATTTATAGAAATACCCTGCGAGTACTCTGTATCATTTATAGAAATACCCTGTGAGAACTCTGTATCATTTATAGAAATACCCTGCGAGTATTCTGTGTCATTTATAGAAATACCCTGCGAGTATTTTGTGTCATTTATAGAAATACCCTGTGAGTACTCTGTATCATTTATAGAAATACCCTGCGAGTACTCTGTATCATTTATAGAAATACCCTGCGAGTACGCTATATCATTTATAGAAATACCCTGTGAGTACGCTATATCATTTATAGAAATACCCTGTGAGTACGCTATATAATTTATAGAAATACCCTGCGAGTACTCTGTGTCATTTATAGAAATACCCTGTGAGTACTCTGTATCATTTATAGAAATACCCTGTGAGTACTCTGTATCATTTATAGAAATACCCTGCGAGTACGCTATATCATTTATAGAAATACCCTGTGGGTACGCTATATCATTTATAGAAATACCCAGTGAGTACTCTGTATCATTTATAGAAATACCCTGCGAGTACTCTGTATCATTTATAGAAATACCCTGTGAGTACTCTGTATCATTTATAGAAATACCCTGCGAGTACTCTTTGTCATTTATAGAAATACCCTGCGAGTACGCTATATCATTTATAGAAATACCCTGCGAGTACGCTATATCATTTATAGAAATACCCTGTGGGTACGCTATATCATTTATAGAAATACCCTGTGGGTACTCTGTATCATTTATAGAAATACCCTGTGGGTACGCTATATCATTTATAGAAATACCCTGTGGGTACGCTATATCATTTATAGAAATACCCTGTGAGTACTCTGTATCATTTATAGAAATACCCTGCGAGTACTCTTTGTCATTTATAGAAATACCCTGCGAGTACGCTATATCATTTATAGAAATACCCTGCGAGTACGCTATATCATTTATAGAAATACCCTGTGGGTACGCTATATCATTTATAGAAATACCCTGTGAGTACTCTGTATCATTTATAGAAATACCCTGTGAGTACTCTGTATCATTTATAGAAATACCCTGCGAGTACGCTATATCATTTATAGAAATACCCTGTGGGTACGCTATATCATTTATAGAAATACCCTGTGGGTACGCTATATCATTTATAGAAATACCCTGTGAGTACTCTGTATCATTTATAGAAATACCCTGCGAGTACTCTTTGTCATTTATAGAAATACCCTGCGAGTACGCTATATCATTTATAGAAATACCCTGTGGGTACGCTATATCATTTATAGAAATACCCTTTGAGTACTCTGTGTCATTTATAGAAATACCCTGCGAGTATTCTGTGTCATTTATAGAAATACCCTGTGGGTACGCTATATCATTTATAGAAATACCCTGCGAGTACTCTTTGTCATTTATAGAAATACCCTGTGAGTACGCTATATCATTTATAGAAATACCCTGTGAGTACGCTATATCATTTATAGAAATACCCTGTGGGTACGCTATATCATTTATAGAAATACCCTGTGGGTACGCTATATCATTTATAGAAATACCCTGCGAGTACTCTTTGTCATTTATAGAAATACCCTGTGAGTACGCTATATCATTTATAGAAATACCCTGTGAGTACGCTATATCATTTATAGAAATACCCTGTGAGTACTCTGTATCATTTATAGAAATACCCTGTGAGTACTCTGTATCATTTATAGAAATACCCTGTGAGTACTCTGTATCATTTATAGAAATACCCTGTGAGTACTCTGTATCATTTATAGAAATACCCTGTGAGTACTCTGTATCATTTATAGAAATACCCTGTGAGTACGCTATATCATTTATAGAAATACCCTGTGAGTACGCTATATCATTTATAGAAATACCCTGTGAGTACTCTGTATCATTTATAGAAATACCCTGTGAGTACGCTGTATCATTTATAGAAATACCCAGTGAGTACTCTGTGTCATTTATAGAAATACCCTGCGAGTACTCTGTGTCATTTATAGAAATACCCTGTGAGTACTCTGTATCATTTATAGAAATACCCTGTGAGTACTCTGTATCATTTATAGAAATACCCTGCGAGTACTCTGTGTCATTTATAGAAATACCCTGTGGGTACGCTATATCATTTATAGAAATACCCTGTGGGTACGCTATATCATTTATAGAAATACCCTGTGAGTACTCTGTATCATTTATAGAAATACCCTGTGAGTACTCTGTGTCATTTATAGAAATACCCTGTGGGTACGCTATATCATTTATAGAAATACCCTGTGGGTACGCTATATCATTTATAGAAATACCCTGCGAGTACTCTTTGTCATTTATAGAAATACCCTGTGAGTACGCTATATCATTTATAGAAATACCCTGTGAGTACGCTATATCATTTATAGAAATACCCTGTGAGTACTCTGTATCATTTATAGAAATACCCTGTGAGTACTCTGTATCATTTATAGAAATACCCTGTGAGTACTCTGTATCATTTATAGAAATACCCTGTGAGTACTCTGTATCATTTATAGAAATACCCTGTGAGTACTCTGTATCATTTATAGAAATACCCAGTGAGTACTCTGTATCATTTATAGAAATACCCTGTGAGTACGCTATATCATTTATAGAAATACCCTGTGAGTACTCTGTATCATTTATAGAAATACCCTGTGAGTACGCTGTATCATTTATAGAAATACCCAGTGAGTACTCTGTGTCATTTATAGAAATACCCTGCGAGTACTCTGTGTCATTTATAGAAATACCCTGTGAGTACTCTGTATCATTTATAGAAATACCCTGTGAGTACTCTGTATCATTTATAGAAATACCCTGCGAGTACTCTGTGTCATTTATAGAAATACCCTGTGGGTACGCTATATCATTTATAGAAATACCCTGTGGGTACGCTATATCATTTATAGAAATACCCTGTGAGTACTCTGTATCATTTATAGAAATACCCTGTGAGTACTCTGTGTCATTTATAGAAATACCCTGTGGGTACGCTATATCATTTATAGAAATACCCTGTGGGTACGCTATATCATTTATAGAAATACCCTGTGAGTACGCTATATCATTTATAGAAATACCCTGTGAGTACTCTGTGTCATTTATAGAAATACCCTGCGAGTACTCTGTATCATTTATAGAAATACCCTGCGAGTACTCTGTGTCATTTATAGAAATACCCTGTGGGTACGCTATATCATTTATAGAAATACCCTGTGGGTACGCTATATCATTTATAGAAATACCCTGTGAGTACTCTGTGTCATTTATAGAAATACCCTGCGAGTACTCTGTATCATTTATAGAAATACCCTGTGAGTACTCTGTATCATTTATAGAAATACCCTGTGAGTACTCTGTATCATTTATAGAAATACCCTGTGGGTACGCTATATCATTTATAGAAATACCCTGTGGGTACGCTATATCATTTATAGAAATACCCTGTGAGTACTCTGTGTCATTTATAGAAATACCCTGCGAGTACTCTGTATCATTTATAGAAATACCCTGTGAGTACTCTGTGTCATTTATAGAAATACCCTGCGAGTACTCTGTATCATTTATAGAAATACCCTGTGAGTACTCTGTGTCATTTATAGAAATACCCTGCGAGTATTCTGTGTCATTTATAGAAATACCCTGTGAGTACTCTGTGTCATTTATAGAAATACCCTGCGAGTACTCTGTGTCATTTATAGAAATACCCTGTGAGTACTCTGTATCATTTATATAAATACCCAGTGAGTACTCTTTGTCATTTATAGAAATACCCTGTGAGTACTCTGTATAATTTATAGAAATACCCTGTGAGCACGCTATATCATTTATAGAAATACCCTGTAAATATGCTATACATTTATAGAAATACCCTGTGAGTACTCTGTATAATTTATAGAAATACCCTGTGAGCACGCTATATCATTTATAGAAATACCCTGTAAATATGCTATACATTTATAGAAATACCCTATGAGTGTTAGATTATTAGAGATACTCTGTGTCGGATTATTATTTATCCTGTATACTCTGTGTCAGAGTTCCAGAAATGTGCACTCAGAATGCTGTGACTGCCTCACTTTTGTGACATCGTGTTGCATCACCCTTCTCACTATGACCGTATTATAATTCTCTTCCACAAGTACAGCCAGGGTCCCGCTGTGCAGTTGTAATTTTAATCAATAATAAGCAATGGGTGGGTGAAGCACTAAGTGACGTGCACTGACCCCAGTTGACATTAGCTGGGAGGTTCGTTTACACATTAACATCTGTATAATAGGTGGCTTCTCCCCACATGTCTGAGCTGTCATACAGCCAAGATTCACTCTCCACTCCATCCATCACCAGCTCCTTGCTCCTGATATCTGTATCTTCGTGGCGCACTGTAACACGATCTCCGCATTTAAATGCGAGTTCTCCAAGTTGTCTTGTAACTCATGTTTTTGGCAGTGAGTATGGTTTGCAGAATCCCCATGTCTCTCTGTCCTTATCTGGTGACATTTTACCTCCACCACAAAACATTCAGTCCAGTAAAATAGTCCTAGTTGGCCAGGGGGGTGGAGGGGTCATACTCTCAAAGACAGGACACCTTGCAAAAAAAATAATAGCTCCCAGTTCCAAAACGGGTGGTTTATGTGCCCAGTCTTGTAACCGTACAGATTTGTGACGCTGTGTTGACAATAAAACACTCGGTTTTTACTAAACCAGAACCTTTGAAGAATTGACAAGGTAAATACAGATTTTATTCCAAAATAGAACAAAAATCTCCTACTCGGCTATTCCATATGTTTAAAGTCAAGGTAAATTGAATTCACTGTGTATTTTTACATCGACCAAAGAAAATGTGGTCTCTAAACTCATTTTTGATTCTTCTTATATTGGGCTATTAATTCAAGTTATTTACTACAGAATAGAAATTCTATTTTTTTTTCTGGGAAATATGAAACACAAAGTATTAATCAGCTATGATATTTTTTCTCTTTGATCTTTTGTATTTTCTTAGGTTTGATAAATGTATATTTTATACTCCTGGCATTACCAAGTGGTTGGTAAATATTAGTAAAATGAGAAAAAGATTGTTACATCAATTTGAAACTTGGGTTTTAGCCAGGTTTCTGTTTAACATGAAGAAGAATGAGAAATCAAAGTTCCAGTAAAAGAAATATATACAGGGTTAGTAAATAGCCGAGCTATATCCCAGATATACAGGGTTAGTAAATAGCCGAGCTATATCCCAGATATACAGGGTTAGTAAATAGCCGAGCTATATCCCAGATATACAGGGTTAGTAAATAGCTGAGCTTTATCCCAGATATACAGGGTTAGTAAATAGCCGAGCTATATCCCAGATATACAGGGTTAGTAAATAGCCGAGCTATATCCCAGATATACAGGGTTAGTAAATAGCTGAGCTATATCCCAGATATACAGGGTTAGTAAATAGCTGAGCTTTATCCCAGATATACAGGGTTAGTAAATAGCCGAGCTGTATCCCAGATATAGAGGGTTAGTAAATAGCTGAACTGTATCCCAGATATACAGGGTTAGTAAAGAGCCGAGCTATATCCTAGATATAGAGGGTTGGTAAAGAGCCAAGCTATATCCCAGATATACAGGGTTAGTAAATAGCCGAGCTATAACCCAGATATACAGGGTTAGTAAATAGCCGAGCTATATCCCAGATATACAGGGTTAGCAAAGAGCTGTATCCCAGATATACAGGGTTAGCAAGGAGCTGTATCCCAGATATACAGGGTTAGTAAATAGCCGAGCTGTATCCCAGATATACAGGGTTAGTAAAGAGCCGAGCTATATCCTAGATATAGAGGGTTGGTAAAGAGCCGAGCTATATCCCAGATATACAGGGTTAGTAAATAGCTGAGCTATATCCCAGATATACAGGGTTAGTAAAGAGCTGTATCCCAGAGATACAGGGTTAGTAAACAGCTGAGCTATATCCCAGATATACAGGGTTAGTAAATAGCCGAGCTGTATCCCAGATATAGAGGGTTAGTAAATAGCTGAGCTTTATCCCAGATATACAGGGTTAGTAAAGAGCTGTATCCCAGATATACAGGATTAGTAAATAGCCGAGCTGTATCCCAGATATACAGGGTTAGTAAATAGCTGAACTGTATCCCAGATATACAGGGTTAGTAAAGAGCCGAGCTATATCCTAGATATAGAGGGTTGGTAAAGAGCCGAGCTATATCCCAGATATACAGGGTTAGTAAATAGCTGAGCTATATCCCAGATATACAGGGTTAGTAAAGAGCCGAACTATATCCCAGATATACAGGGTTAGTAAATAGCCGAGCTGTATCCCAGATATACAGGGTTAGTAAATAGCTGAGCTATATCCCAGATATACAGGGTTAGTAAAGAGCCGAGCTATATCCTAGATATAGAGGGTTGGTAAAGAGCCGAGCTATATCCCAGATATACAGGGTTAGTAAATAGCTGAGCTATATCCCAGATATACAGGGTTAGTAAATAGCTGAGCTATATCCCAGATATACAGGGTTAGTAAATAGCTGAGCTATATCCCAGATATACAGGGTTAGTAAATAGCTGAGCTATATCCCAGATATACAGGGTTAGTAAAGAGCCGAACTATATCCCAGATATACAGGGTTAGTAAATAGCCGAGCTGTATCCCAGATATACAGGGTTAGTAAATAGCTGAGCTATATCCCAGATATACAGGGTTAGTAAATAGCTGAGCTGTATCCCAGATATACAGGGTTAGTAAATAGCTGAGCTATATCCCAGATATACAGGGTTAGTAAAGAGCCGAGCTATATCCCAGATATACAGGGTTAGTAAATAGCTGAGCTTTATCCCAGATATACAGGGTTAGTAAATAGCTGAGCTATATCCCAGATATACAGGGTTAGTAAATAGCTGAGCTATATCCCAGATATACAGGGTTAGTAAAGAGCTGTATCCCAGATATACAGGGTTAGTAAATAGCTGAGCTATATCCCAGATATACAGGGTTAGTAAATAGCCGAGCTATATCCCAGATATACAGGGTTAGTAAATAGCTGTATCCCAGATATACAGGGTTAGTAAAGAGTGTTATCCCAGATATACAGGGTTAGTAAAGAGTGTTATCCCAGATATACAGGGTTAGTAAAGAGTGTTATCCCAGATATACAGGATTAGTAAAGAGTGTAATCCCAGATATACAGGTGATGTAGATTAATTTAAAAATAAACAAATATGTTTAAATGTCTATCTGTTCCTGTCCAAATCTGAGATGATTAAATTGCGTATACGCAGAAGTAAATTCACACTGACACACGGAGTTCAGGTTAAAATAACTTTGAGGAAATTTAATGGCATCTGAAGAAAAGCGGGCTCGCAGACCCTTATAAGAGCTAAATTACATCATCATTGATTATTGAGATATCAGTAAATAAACATCATTAATTGGATTAAATGTTAAGTGGCTATGTCAATGTCCACCCATCAATATTATTAATTGGCTCTAGAACTAAGTGGTTAGCTAGGTGTCCTCCCACCGGGAGTTGGTATTGTTCTGGACACGGGTGTGGACAGATGGCTCAAGCGCCATCTTACCCAGCACGAGGCTTACTCGGTGGGAAGGGGGGCTTGAGCGTCATTTTGGGTAGTTAGTGATGTCAGACTCGTGGTCAGGTGCAGGGTTCTTTTATGAATAGAACATTTCATTAGGCCAGCTTCTCATGGCCTTGGCTATGGCCTTGGTTATACTTTGTTGCATGTAACAGGAGATTCAATAATTCCGGAGTTAGTCATGTCTTTATAGAAAATACAGTCTCTATTCATTACACTAAATGCTGTTAGGAAATTCTGTCATGTAATGTAGTTTAAAATGGAGGATTCTGTCAGGTAATGTGGGTTAAAATGGAGTTAGTGCAAAAATTCAACACAGGTTCAATACAGGTTTTTAATAATTCTACATCAGTCCCCCCTATGAAATGTTAGATTCTAAAAAGATAAACTTTATTTGTTAATACCAGAAGACGTGTTAGCCCAAAGGCACAGAAACCCCGCGGCCGCTAGCTAGGTTTTAATGCAAAGTGCAATCCTGTCCCTTAATCTGACCCTAGTAGGCTAACTCATCCGTCAGCATGGCTCTCGAACACTTCACTCCCATGGGTGGCCCATGGTGGCTTGTCCACCACTTCTCCACACGGAGACTTTACCCATTACTGACGGATGCTGTCCCTAAGCTGGTCCCTTCCTAAAACTCTTGCACTTTATCAACAAAAGGGATAGTTTGCAGCGGTATACAGGGTGAGTTGAGATCTTGAAAATCTTGGTCATCAACTGCCAGATGTGCAAAAGTTGGTGTCGTTTGGTCTACAGTCTTCTGTAGGAATTTTCTCAGACAAGGGAGGACACAACAAACGAGAAGAGCAAAGATAAAAAGAGAAATTAGTATTGCCATACCAATATGCATTAAAGCTTTTTGCCATCCTGTCATCCAACCAAACCATCTTTCCCAGGGATCTTTTATCCCAGAATTCCTTTTTAACTCTTCAGAGAGCTCATTTAATTTTTCTATGGCTAAGGTGACTTTACCATTAGGGCCTGTGTTTTCTGGGATGTAAGTACAACATGTCATGGTGTCGGGCAAAATTTTACATACACCCCTTTTTTCAGCTAGAATCATGTCTAAGGCCATTCTATTCTGGAAGGACATTTGGGATGTAGCCTGCAGCTGTTCGGCTAATCCCTGGAGGGCATCCCTGGTGTAATTAACAAAGCGTTGTTGGTTGTAATAAATGTAATTTATCCAATTCAAATTCTTGTTTGCAGTAACTATGGTAAAAAGTGATTCAAATCCTGCAGCAACTTCATGTCTTGCTTTAAATTCATTGGGCACCCCCCTAGGCATCAATATAAATGTGAGGGTCAAAACTGCCCTTTACTGGGGCTTCACGCTTAACCTTGGCTGGTGTGTGTTTGGACTCATGTGTGTCAGGGTGTGTGTCAGAGATAATATGTATAGGCATAATGGCTTTAGCCATTCTTTGTCCATCCTGGATCTTAGCTGTAAATCCCCACACAACCAGTAAATATCCCCCAGTGACCTAGTATGGAATTGCAGCAGGTTCATGGAGACAGTTCTGTAGGTGGCACAATACCCTTTGGAGAAGTTACCCAAGAATTTACCAATTCCATCATAATTAGCATAACAAGTGTAGTTACCTTTATAAACTGTAACACCATCTGGGGTTTGACATCCTTGGCTAAGAGAGGATATTCCACTGTCCATGCTTTGCAGAGGGACCTATTGAAATTGTAGTGGTAGGCAAAAAGACTCAAAACACATTCTTCTATATCTACTGGTAAGGTTAAAGGTACGGTGCCGAGGTGAGGCCGGGCACCACCACACACATAACATGCGGTTCTGTTATGTTTGTTGGCATTATATTTCATCCATTCCAACCATAGATTAACATCATTAAAACCTGTTTCAGCGGCCATGGTATCTTCAAAGGTGGGGTTTGCAATGGCCATCATGTCTTTAAAGGACTGGATGTGTGGTTTTAATGGATTTGAGACCATATGGGTGGCCCCTTGCCACTCTGGAGAGTGGCACATATCTTTAAGGTAGAAGTGCCCTAACTTGTTATAGGAACCTTTCTTCCAATACATTCCCATTACATACTGATCTGCATCTGTTGGACTGGGATGCTCAATATTTAGGATAAATTTCATGGGTGTGCCTCCTCCAGGCTTCCTTAGGGTCATTCTTTGGAGGAGGGATCTACCATGATCATCTACTTTAGATAAGGCACTTTTTGGTTTGTAACCCCAGGCAGGCCCGGCATTCCATCCCGCCGCCCCCCAATGGTTACAATTGTGCCCCCATTGTTTGTCAACTACACAAACATAGGGGTCCTTTGAATGAGGAATATCTCTATAGATATTTTGAATCTGTGATGTAGGGAATGGGCATTCTACAATGTCACAGTAATCAAAAGTATAAGTAGCCACATGGGTACATGAAGAATTGTACCAGAAGGTATACCCACTGGCATCTTTGGTGATGGCTACTTGCTGGGCCTTAATTAAGCTAATTAAGGAGAGGATGTACCAGAAGTACATGGTTGTGCGGTATCTGCTTCCTCTGAGGCAGGAGTCTTTTTGCAATGGGAAGCGTGGATCCAATGTGGCCTGCCGGCCAATTTGACGGAGGTTGCAGTAATCAGGAGAACTTGGAATGGCCGTCAAATCTTGGTTCCAGGGTGTGTTTCCGCACAAATTTCTTGACTAGAACCCAATC
Source organism: Pelobates fuscus (assembly GCF_036172605.1). Taxonomy (NCBI): domain Eukaryota; kingdom Metazoa; phylum Chordata; class Amphibia; order Anura; family Pelobatidae; genus Pelobates; species Pelobates fuscus. The sequence continues at coordinate 107,730,353 of NC_086328.1, read as the reverse complement.
TCCGGGAAGCAGGTTGTGGGTACCCGTATCCGATTCGGGATCTGGAATTGAAGAGAAAACTTGGGCATGTATTTTGTTTAAGGCATTTGCAAGTTCAGTTACATAGTCTACTAAAACATCAGTTTGAAGCTGCAACTGTTGCGGGTAATAACAACCTAGTCTGGGTGCAGTCCCAAATAGAATCTCATATGGGGATAGTGAGTGCTTCCCTCTAGGTGTGTGCCTAACACTGAATAAAGCTATTGACAGGCTTTCTGGCCAGGGCATCTTTGTTTCCTGTGACATTTTTAGCATTCTGGCTTTTAGGGTGCCATTCATGCGTTTCACTTTGCCACTACTTTGTGCGTGGTAAGGGGTGTGAAAGGCTAGGGTCACCCCCAGAGCAGTCCAAATTTCTTTAGTCACTGTTGCTGTAAAGGCTGGGCCCTGGTCACTTTCAATGACTTCTGGAAGTCCAAATCTACATACAATATCTGTAAGTAGGCGTCTTGCTGTTGTTTTTGCAGTGATATTGGCCACTGGGTAGGCTTCTGGCCAGCCTGAGAACATGTCCACTATTACTAGTGCATACTCATGAGGCCCACTCTTGGGCATTTGTATGTGATCAATCTGAATTCTCTGGAATGGGTACATGGGCTTAGCCAGGTGTTTCAAGGGTTTTCCTGGGTTGCATTTTGCACAAATGACACAGGCCCTACAGAGGCTGTTGATCAATGTTGTGATTCCAGGTGCTTCATAATACTTTTGTATGAGGGCGGCCATTAAGTCCTTTGACAGGTGTGCAGGTCCATGTGCCCATTGGACAACTGCTGGATATAAATTCTTAGGAAGGCAGAAAGTTGTTGTAATATACTCCATCCTTTAGGACTGCTCCTTTCTTCTTCCACTTCTGTATTTCTTCGGGGGTAGTTGTAGCTTGCTGTTCCCGTAAGATTCTTAGGTCAGTAGGAAGGGTCTGCAGGGCAAAAATAGGAATTTCTTCGTGTCCGGACACTTCTTCATCCACTTCCTGCAATTTTCTTGCTGCTTGCTTAGCAGCCTGATCAGCCAAATGGTTGCCCCTTGCTTCATCTGTATCCAACTTCCCATGTGCCTTCACTTGCCATCCACCGCCACCGGGCCATGATCCACTGCTGGTGGCCAGGGTGAGCTGAACCAGGGATGCCGGGGAGCCCCAGACACGTGGTCCTGGCGGTGCCTTGGGCCTGGGCTTCTACTCCTCAGCCGAGCCCCAGGAGTAGTGTGCCTTCACTTTCTTCAGGGAGTAGGAGGGCATCCATTAGTTCCTTAATTGCAGAGCTGTGTTTGACTGGTGTACCGGCAGTGGTAAGAAATCCTCTTGTTTTCCAAATTAGGCCGAAGTCATGTGCCACACCCAGAGCATATCTTGAATCTGTGTAGATGTTGGCACGTTTTCCTTCGGAGATTTTGCATGCTGAAGTCAGGGCTTGCAATTCAGCTTCTTGTGCAGACATTGCTGGTGGCAAAGATGATGACTTGATAACTTCATCTGTTGTGGTTACGGCATATCCTGTGTGGTATTTTCCTTCTTCATCAGCATACCTTGAACCGTCCACAAACAGGGTGAAATCAGGATTTGTTAATGGATTCTCATGTACAGTTGGTAAGTGTATTGTCTCCATTTTCATCTGTTCAAAACAGTCATGAGGTGTCTCTGGGTCATAATCATTCACTATGACCAGATCTTTAAATTCATTTTCCAGGAAGTGGCGTGGCCATGCTTCAAGATGGTCAGTTGTTGGGTATTTGACAATGCCATTTTCCTGTAGCTGTGATTCATCCATGGTGGCCCATAATTTTGCCATGGGCCCAAGATCATTCCATGATTTTGTTTTCAACTTGGTGACAGGGACATGTGGAATGGCAGTATCCCAATGACGGTACAAGTATTTGAGTTCTGAAGGTAATTGAATCAAGGCCATGCTGTTGTCTTCAGAGTCACAGTAAAAGTCTTGGGCAGTGAGTTTCACCTCCACTAGGTGATAAAGCTCATCTTCGTAGCAAGGCTCAGGAGTGCTGTTTGGCTTATACCACATGGTACAGAAGGCATATCCTGGTCCCTCGCAGAGAGGAGCTTGTCCATCATGAAAGGATAAATCAGGATGCATTCTCTTGATTGAACCAGCAAGAAGGTAGATGTAGGTTTCATCCATGATAAACCCATAGTGGATACCTCCCTCAGGTAGTGGGAGAAGAATGGACGGATTGAGAACTTGACATCTTTGTATGGTAATGTTGTCAGGTAACAGGAGATGACATTGGAGACGTAGGTGTCTTGCAGGAGACACATGCTTGAGTTGTACTTGGTTGATGATGGCAGAAATGTCATGAGGGGCCAAGACAACTAGAGGGTGGCCAAGGACCAGGTCTGCAGTTCTTTCAATGAGTTCTCTTGCTGTAAAAACTGCCCTAAGGCAAGAAGGGGTCCCTCTGGCCACGATATCCAGCTGGCAGGAGAAAAAAACAATAGGCCTTTGACGGCCTCTTAAGTCATTTGTTTGGGTAAGGACTCCTGTAGCATGGCCTTGTCTTTCAGAGACAAACAATTTGAAGGGTTTAGTGTAGTCTGGTAGGCCTAGAGCAGGAGCAGATGCAATTGCACGTTTTAGTGTATTGAAATTATCCAGTGCTTCATTGGTCAGCCAGAATGGGTCTGACTTGAGTGCATCATAGAGAGGTTGCATGAGCAGAGAGGCTTCTGGGATCCATGCTCGGCAGTAGGAAATGAGGCCTAAGAAGGCATGTAGAGATTTTGAAGTCCTTGGAGGTGGAATATCCAGTACTGCTCTAACTCGGTCACGAGTGAGATGTCTGGTGCCTTGAGATAGACAATGTCCAAGGAAGATTACTGTAGGTTGACAGAATTGCAGCTTGAGAAGTGAAGCTTTGCATCCTTGTTCTGCTAAATAGCAAAGGAGACTAATTGAACATTCTTCAGTTGTTGGTATGTCATCTCCACAGAGCAGTAAATCATCCACATACTGGAGCAGGACAACTTTTGGGTGGTCTGCTTGCCATGGATCAAGGATAGAGCACATGGCCTTTGCAAACTGACTTGGAGAGTTTTGTGCCCCTTGGGGCATGACAGTCCATGTGTACTGTTGCATTTCATGTGTGAAAGCGAACAGGTATTGGCAAATTGGATCCAGTGGTACACTGAAGAAGGCATTGGCCAAATCAATGACTGTGAAGTATTTTGCTGAAGGTGGGACCCCAGAGAGCAGAGTGTGTGGATTTGGCACAATAGGGGTGTCCAGGACGGTTGCTTCATTCACTGCACGGAGATCCTGAACCATTCTGTACTTCTCTGGTTCACCTTTTGGAGTTTTCTTCTTCACAGGAAATAATGGGGTGTTGCATTTTGATTCACATTTCACAAGAGCACCCTTCTCCAAGAGTGCTTTGATTTGAATTGAAATAGCTGCAGCTTGAGCTGGTTTTAAAGGATATTGTGGTTTTCTTGGTAACTTTGCTCCTGGAATGAGCTTTACCACCACAGGTGGAACTTTTAGGTGACCTATGTCCTCTGGGCCTGAGGACCATAATTTTGCAGGTACCTTTGTCTTTAGTTCATCTGGAAAATTGGACCTCTGTTCCTTTGCTTCCCCACGGGGTCCTTCTAAATGCAACATCAGAGGCAGGGAGCACAAGGCTGAGGTGTCTGATTCAGATAGAGGAGTAGACAGTTCTACTTGTCCATCTGGAGTGAAGATGATAGATGCCTGCAGGCGTGAGAGGACATCAGCGCCTAACAGGTTAATTGGGCATGTGGAGGATACCACAAAACGAGCAAGCAGGCTAGGGTAGTTGCCAACTCGTAATGGAGTTGTTAAAGGACTGTGTCTTGGTTGGCCATCCACTCCAACGCAAGAGACATCAATATTTGACAGAAAAGATGGGTCTGGCAGGTCTTGTTCTCGTAGAACACTTCGGGCTGCACCTGTGTCAACAAGAAATGTGGTAGGTTGTCCTTCAATGGGTGGAGTCACAGTGGCAAGGGGCCCCCCTTATCCCCTGAAGACACTGCCATGACAGGGGTTAATGACACAGGCTTGCCAATTTCCTAATCATCTGGTTTCTCAACAATTGGAACTGTTTTGGGGGCTTTGGGGACAGGTGCAGCCTTTGTCACCTTCTTGGTCTCTTTCTTGGGCTCTGGGCATTCACCTCTGAAATGTCCTTTAGCACCACAATTAAAGCAATGTCCATCCTCGGGTTTGGTGCCTTTTGGGACAGGTCCGGTGCGGGACACCATGAGGGGAGCTGAACTGGGCCTTCTAGGAGTCTGGGCAGATTCCAGACCCCTAGCAACTAAGAGTAAGGTATCCAGAGGGACCACCTTATATTCAGGGCGTGCAGCAATGATTCCCTTGCGTATGGAGTCTTTAACACCTTGGACAAATGCACCAGACAGCATTTGAGAATGGATCTTGTCTGTAAGATCAAATCCTAAATCTGTAAACATTTGAAACAGTCTTGCATGAAACCTTTCCACTGATTCTCCTTTGTCTTGTACAATATCAGTAAGGCCAGCAGCCTGATCTGCAAGTTTGTCCTTAGCCCATTCTTTTAGCTGGTTACAAAAAGTTACTCCAGAGGGGTAATCAATGTCACTTATAAGCAGATCTGTACTGAGGTGGCGGGCCATGCTGGGCCAGTATGCATCCCCGGCTTTAATAGCACAAATGCTCAGTAAATCACGCCATGCTGCAGAATAAGTCTTTTGAATCTGAACTATTCCTCGGTAAAAAGGCATGGGCTGCTTTTCTGGGTCAGGGAGTGATTTCATCAGGGCACTAGCCTGAGTAGGATTAAAAGCTACATATTTAGGAGGGGCCCGATCCCCCCGGCCCGTATGTCCGAAAGGATCATCGAGGGAACGGCGGGGCGGGGGCCCCATGGCATCCTGAGAGCCCTGGGATCCTTCCTCATACTCATCTTCATCTGTGACCTGGACCCCTCTGATTAATGGGGCCATTTGAGGTGTTAGAACCGGGGGAAATTAGGGAATCCCAGAAGCTGGAGTGGCCAGTGGATTATGAGGGGTGAGTAATCACCGGGAAGTACCGGCATTAAGGGTGCTGGATGACTGGGGGCCGCCATATTGGAGGCGTGGAAGGAAGCTGCGTTAGGGTTAAGGGAAGAAGTGGCGGCCATGTTGGATGTGGGCACATCCGGGGCAGACTGTGCCGGACTGGGCATGACCGGGGTCTGGGGAGTGGCTTGGGAAAGGAAGTAGGCTTGGTTTGGATAGGGCAGGGCCAAGGGGTAAGGGAAGGGGTAGGGCCAAGACAACTGGGTAGGGTTTTGGGCGGAGCCTGGGGAGCGTGGGTTAGTTGGGCAGGGATTAGGGAAGGAGGTGGGACATCCGGGATGCGGATATGAAACTGAAGGGGTGGGAACCTGGGCTGTGGGAGGAGTGGGAAGGGGAGAGAGCGGAGAGGGATTAGCAGAGGCAGGTGTAGTAGGAGGAGCCGGAGCGGGTGTAGTAGGATTGACAGTAGCAAGAGAGGAGGGGTTAGCGAACTGGGTGGATGCAGACGGGAGGGTAGGATTATTGACGGAGAGAGAGTGTAGAGAAGGAATGGCAGATGAAATGCTTGGATTAGGCCGAGAAGGTAGTGCAGGGATGGATGAGGATGATGGGAATGTTAGGGATGATGATGGGGAGAATAATGATCCATCAGAATTCAGGACCGGACAAACAGGGGAAATGACGGGATGGGTGATGGGAGGATTGGGAGTGGGGAACATGGTCAGCTGGCTGTCACTTATTGCTGACTGAACCTTGGGGATGGACATCCCCTGGGCGCCATTTTGGGGCGCTGGCTGAGGGAATGCCCCAGCAACACAATTATTATGATACACAAACAATTTTACACCTTTGTGATTTATTTCTTCCTCAACCCAACCTTCCTGCTGAATAGCCTTCGCAACTCTGTACCATGCTTCAGCAGTACGCAATAAATCATTATCTGTAAGCTTGCCTTTCTTCTCTGTCAGTAATCTACGCCAGCTTTCTGGCTGCAATCTACCACATGAAGGCACAGCAATTTTACACACTTTAGCAATCTTTTCAACTCCTTTAACCATCTCTTCACCCTCTCTATCTTCAACTAAATCACACGCTAGCCAGCCCTTACCGGGCTTACTCAATTCCTGTCCCATATCCCCCTATAAAAGGCGTCCCAGATATAGGGAAAGGAAAATGAAACAGAACGTCTACAATGCTCGACTGCCACTCAAGAAGGGTGGGTCCCCCTCAAGTGCGTCTTCCCAAAACGTAGACTAGTCACTAAATCCGCCTACCCGAGGTGGTAGTCACGGATTGGAGCGGGGTGAGAAGTGTGTGACCAATCACTTCTCTCACAAGAGAAATAGGAGGGGATAGTGTAAATAATACAGGCAGTAGAGTAAAGTAAAAGTAAGGTGAAATTTAGAGACAGACACGGGAGTTTGAATGACTCCCAATTAAACAAAAAACAACAATTCAATTGAAATACAGTGCATGCATCACAGTTCAAATAAAATCAACAGTAATCCCTTTCCTTTACTCATGTGACCAAAGTCACCTCCCTCAACCTCGTAGTGTCCCCGCTCGGAGAATGACTTCCTCAAGTCTCACTACCAGCGGCCACAGGAAACAGCAACCATCTCCGACCCGAATCCTGTATAGCCTCCCTTGTTACAGCAGTCCACTAAGTGTGGCTACCACTATCCTCACCCCCGTAGCGCCCCTACGGACCCACCCGTAAGTCTCACTACCACGTGGTGCTGGAGACAGCAATGCCTGCTTGAATCCACCCGCCACAAATAAAATTGGAATTCCACCAGCCTTAGCGCTCGAAGCTGGAGGGTACCACCTCTCTGCAAGCAGAGTTATGTGCACAATGAGGCTAGCTAGGCTATCAAAGTGACACCAGAAGGACCCCCAGGAAGCTATGAGTCTACACAACCTCCACAGATCCAACACCCTCTTTTTCCCTACAGCCACAGCCACGAGGCTCCTAAAAGAGGTAAACAGGCAAAGAAGACCCCCAGGAAAACTTCCACAGGTCCACCCCCCTTTTTCCCTACAGCCACAGCCACGTGGCTCCTAAAAGGAGTAAACAGGCAACAGAGGACCCCAGGCACACACCCCCAGGTCCACCCCCCTTTATCCCAAAAGGGGTAAACAGACAAACAGAGGACCCCCAGGCAAACTACCACAGGTCCACCCCCCTTTATCCCAAAAGGGGTAAACAGATAAACACTCTACCTGGGCACTTAAGCTAAAGATAGACCAATACCAACACACCCAGGCAACAGATAGACTAAATACAGGTAAACAGGTGGGTAACAACAAGACACCGGGCAAGATATTACCTGTCTTTGATGTCCTCCCGGTAGCAGTCACAGACACGTGGACGGGTCAATCAAAGGGGCTGGAACATACCGGATAAACTCTGCAGTAGTCTCTACCGTGTACAGGGAGGTGATCAATCTCCTTTCCTTCCCCCCGGATTCCTCCGTCCAACAGCGTCTTCCTTAGGACGGCTTACCGGCCAGAGGCCATAGCCCGGTGCCCCACGTTCTGGGTGCCAAATTGATGTAGATTAATTGTTTAAATGTCTATCTGTTCCTGTCCAAATCTGAGATGATTAAATTGCGTATACGCAGAAGTAAATTCACACTGACACACGGAGTTCATGTTAAAATAACTTCGAGGAAATTTAATGGCATCTGAAGAAAAGCGGGCTCGCAGACCCTTATAAGAACAAAATTACATCATCATTGATTATTGAGATATCAGTAAATAAACATCATTAAATTGATTAAATGTTAAGTGGCTATGTCAATGTCCACCCATCAATATTATTAATTGGCTCTAGAACTAAGTGGTTAGCTAGGTGTCCTCCCACCGGGAGGTGGTATTGTTCTGGACACGGGTGTGGACAGATGGCTCAAGCGCCATCTTACCCAGCACGAGGCTTACTTGGTGGGAAGGGGGGCTTGAGCGTCATTTTGGGTAGTTAGTGATGTCAGACTCGTGGTCAGGTGCAGGGTTCTTTTATGAATAGAACATTTCATTAGGCCAGCTTCTCATGGCCTTGGCTATGGCCTTGGTTATACTTTGTTGCATGTTACAGGAGATTCAATAATTCCGGAGTTAGTCATGTCTTTATAGAAAATACAGTCTCTATTCATTACACTAAATGCTGTTAGGAAATTCTGTCATGTAATGTAGTTCAAAATGGAGGATCTGTCAGGTAATGTGGGTTAAAATGGAGTTAGTGCAAAAATTCAACACAGGTTCAATACAGGTTTTTAATAATTCTACATCACAGGATTAGTAGAGATTAGCTGTATTCCAATGAATAACATTTAAAGGGACACTATAGTCACCTGAACAACTTTAGCTTAATTAAGCAGTTTTGGTGTATAGAACATGCCCCGGCAGCCTCACTGCTCAATCCTCTGCCATTTAGGAGTTAAATCCCTTTGTTTATGAACCCTAGTCACACCTCCCTGCATGTGACTTGCACAGCCTTCCATAAACACTTCCTGTACAGAGAGCCCTATTTAGGCTTTCTTTACTGCAAGTTCTGTTTAATTAAGATTTTCTTATCCACTGCTATGTTAATAGCTTGCTGGACCCTGCAAGAGCCTGCTGTATGTGATTAAAGTTCAATTTAGAGATTTAGATACAATTATTTAAGGTAAATTACATCTGTTTGAAAGTGAAACCAGTTGTTTTTTTTCATGCAGGCTCTGTCAATCATAGCCAGGGGAGGTGTGGCTAGGGCTGCATAAACAGAAACAAAGTGATTTAACTCCTAAATGACAGTGAATTAAGCAGTGAAATTGCAGGGGAATGATCTATACACTAAAACTGCTTTATTTAGCTAAAGTAATTTAGGTGACTATAGTGTTCCTTTAACTGATCATTCTCTGCTTATTGTGTGAAGGATATATACAGTAGATGTAGGAATCATTCTTCTCATTAATGCGATCCTCACAGTTCCTATTGAACAACTCTCCTTCAGCTCATTGGGTAAGTGTGTAGGCTAGGGCACAAACTCCCTCCTGCTCTATAACTAGATCATGAGCGCCCTTGAGTTTGCTTTGACCAAACAAATCCAATGACATCATTTCTATGGTTATGTCTTCTGTTACTTGGACAATTCTTCTTAAAGTGATGCATTATTCAGAAATAAGCATAATTATTCAGGCAAGAGAAGTGGATTTTGCAGTGTAGTATAATGCTGCCATCTAGTGGGTAATGTTTTAAACACAGGTGCATGACTGCTGACTCCTTCGATCACCAAATCCCGTTACCCTTCCATTTCCAATAAGTAACGCAACATTATGTTAAGTGGTTAGGGCAACGGCCACAGCTTTATTTAAACCAGCACAACCAAATACTGTCAGCTGCTGGTTTTACCCAGCAGACAGGTACACTTTAAACTTCTTCCAGAGCCTCTTCAGCCTGTCCTTCGTCATCAACCAAATTCAGGCTGCGACTCCTCAAGCCCGTCTGGGCACTATTCATTTACCAAACATGCTGGCGCAGGAAACCTGCAATACCTACAATATGGAGGGATGGATGCGCCCTGTAAAGCCAGCGCCTGTTCAATTATTGATTGTAACCCCATATAAAATATATCCAAACCGATATGAGTAAGATGTACCAAATTATTACGTATAACATTCTTGGTATCTCCTTCTAGTTCAACATGACCCATCACCAATCCACCCAAGCATTGTATGAATCATGATATTGTCATGTTGAAGCAACATCCATACCACTCACTATACCACTTTGGCATTGTGTGCTCTTGACCCAGGTAAGTACACAAAGATAACTGGTTCACAATATCAACCGCCCTCAGGTTATCTGTACGGAAAAGAACCTGCTGCTTTGGAGACCCAGAGCTTGACAGACTCCACAATCGGGAATAGCACCAAAAAGGAATCTGACCACGCACGGAAGTTCACTAGCACACAGGATCACAAAGCACAAGCTAACTACGTGCACACAGGTCACTAGCACACAGGATCACAAAACACAAGCTCACTATGTGCACACAGGTCACTAGCACACAGGATCACAAAACACAAGCTCACTACATGCACACAGGTCACTAGCACACAGGATCACAAAACACAAGCTCACTACATGCACACAGGTCACTAGCACACAGGATCACAAAACACAAGCTAACTGTGCACACAGGTCACTAGCACACAGGATCACAAACCACAAGCTCACTACGTGCACACAGAAGGTCACTGGCAAACAGGATCACAAAACACAAGCTCACTATGTGCCCACAAATTATCACTAGTACACAGGATCACTAAGCACAAGCTCATTACGTGCACACAGAAGGTCACTGGCACACAGGATCACAAAACACAAGCTAACATCGTGCACACAGGTCACTAGCACACAGGATCACAAAACACAAGCTCACTACATGCACACAGGTCACTAGCACACAGGATCACAAAACACAAGCTAACTGTGCACACAGGTCACTAGCACACAGGATCACAAACCACAAGCTCACTACGTGCACACAGAAGGTCACTGGCAAACAGGATCACAAAACACAAGCTCACTATGTGCCCACAAATTATCACTAGTACACAGGATCACTAAGCACAAGCTCATTACGTGCACACAGAAGGTCACTGGCACACAGGATCACAAAACACAAGCTAACATCGTGCACACAGGTCACTAGCACACAGGATCACAAAACACAAGCTAACTATGTGCACACAGGTCACTAGCACACAGGATCACAAAACACAAGCTCACTATGTGCACACAGGTCACTAGCACACAGGATCACAAAACACAAGCTCACTACGTGCACACAAATTATCACTAGCACACAGGATCACTAAGCACAAGATCACTACATGCACACAGAAGGTCACTGGCACACAGGATCACTAAACACAAGCTCACTACGTGCACACAGAAGGATACTGGCAGACAGGATCACTAAACACAAGCTCACTACGTGCACACAGGTCACTAGCACACAGGATCACAAAACACAAGCTCACTACGTGCATACAAATTATCACTAGCACACAGGATCACTAAGCACAAGCTCACTACGTGCACACAGAAGGTCACTGGCACACAGGATCACTAAACACAAGCTCACTACGTGCACACAGAAGGATACTGGCAGACAGGATCACTAAACACAAGCTCACTACGTGCACACAGGTCACTAGCACACAGGATCACAAAACACAAGCTCACTACGTGCATACAAATTATCACTAGCACACAGGATCACTAAGCACAAGCTCACTACGTGCACACAGAAGGTCACTAGCACACAGGATCACTAAACGCAAGCTCACTACGTGCACACAGAAGGTCACTAGCACACAGGATCACTAAACGCAAGCTCACTACGTGCACACAGAAGGTCACTGGCACACAGGATCACTAAACAGAAGCTCGCTACGTGCACACAGAAGGTCACTGGCACACAGGATCACAAAACACAAGCTCACTACGTGCACACAGAAGGTCACTGGCACACAGGATCACTAAACACAAGCTCACTACGTGCACACAGAAGGTCACTGGCACACAGGATCACTAAACGCAAGCTCACTACATGCACACAGAAGGTCGCTAGCAGACAGGATCACAAAACACGAGCTCACTGCGTGCACACAAATTATCACTAGCACACAGGATCACTAAGCACAAACTCACTACATGCACACAGAAGGTCACTAGCACACAGGATCACTAAACGCAAGCTCACTATGTGCACACAGAAGGTCACTGGCACACAGGATCACTAAACACAAGTTCACTAAGTGCACACAGAAGGACACTGGCACACAGGATCACAAAACACTAGCTCACTGCGTGCACACAGAAGGATACTGGCAGACAGGATCACTAAACACAAGCTCACTATGTGCACACAGAAGGTCACTAGCACACAGGATCACTAAGCACAAGCTCACTACATGCACACAGAAGGTCACTGGCACACAAGCTCACTACGTGCACACAGGTCACTGGCACACAGGATCACAAAACACAAGCTCACTACGTGCACACAGAAGGTCACTGGCAAACAGGATCACAAAACACTAGCTCACTGCGTGCACACAGAAGGACACAAGCACACAGAATCACTAAACACAAGCTCACTACGTGCACACAAATTATCACTAGCACACAGGATCACAAAACACAAGCTAACTATGTGCACACAGGTCACTAGCACACAGGATCACAAAACACAAGCTCACTACGTGCACACAGGTCACTAGCACACAGGATCACAAAACACAAGCTCACTACGTGCACACAGAAGGTCACTGGCAGACAGGATCACAAAACAGTAGCTCACTGCGTGCACACAGAAGGACACTAGCACACAGGATCACAAAACACTAGCTCACTGCGTGCACACAGAAGGACAATAGCACACAGAATCACTAAACACAAGCTCACTACGTGCACACAAATTATCACTAGCACACAGGATCACAAAACACAAGCTCACTACGTGCACACAGAAGGTCACTAGCACACAGGATCACTAAACGCAAGTTCACTACATGCACACAGAAGGACACTAGCACACAGGATCACAAAACACTAGCTCACTGCGTGCACACAGAAGGTCAATAGCACACAGGATCACTAAACGCAAGCTCACTACGTGCACACAGAAGGTCACTAGCACACAGGATCACAAAACACAAGCTCACTATGTGCACACAGGTCACTAGCACACAGGATCACAAAACACAAGCTCACTACGTGCACACAGAAGGTCACTGGCAGACAGGATCACTAAACGCAAGCTCACTACGTGCACAAAGAAAGTCACTAGCACAGGATCACTATCACACACCCTTTGCTGTGGTTGGAGATGCTTGAACCCAAGCTCTTCCTTACAGCATAGGCTGCTGGCTGGAGCTGGGGGAGGAGCTTAGGTGTTGCTGGCCCCGACAGCTTGTGCTGCTCTTGGGAGAAGTTCACAGGGGCCCGTAGGGGCAGGGGCATATCTGGAGCAATTGGCACCTGGGGCGGATCCTATATTTGCACACTCCCCTCACCACCCCCCCAGCTGAAAAATTAAAAAAAAACACCCGCACATTTTTTAAATGTACCGTATTTATCGGCGTATAACACGCACTTTTTCTCCCTGAAAATAGGGGGGAAATGATGGGTGCGTGTTATACGCCGATATACCATATTTACTTACCTGTCTTGAAGCGTGGGCCGGTGTTCAGCGCGCACCGCGGTACTGGAACTTCAATTTCGGGTTCCGGTTTCCGGCGGGACTGAAAGGAAGTGTGCACACTTCCTTTCAGTCCCCCCGGAAACCGGAACCTGAAATTGAAGTTCCTGTACCGCAGTGCGCGCTGTGAAGCTGGCCCACGCTTCAAGACAGGTAAGTAATTATGGGACAAGGGAAAGTGTACTATGGGACAAGGGGAGGGGGTGGGGAATACTATGGGAGGGGGGGGGAGAATACTATGGGAGGGGGGGGAGAATACTATGGGGGGGGTGAGAATACTATGGGAGGGGGGGCGAGAATACTATGGGAGGGGGGGGAGAATACTATGGAAAGGGGGGGAGAATACTATGGGATGAGGGGGGAACACTATGGGATGAGGGGGGGACACTATGGGATGAGGGAGGGGACACTATGGGAAGAGGGGGGGACACTATGGGATGAGGGGGGGCACTATGGGATGAGGGGGGGGAACACCATGGGAGGGAGTGGAGAACACTATGGGAGGGAGTGGAGAACACTATGGGAGGGAGTGGAGAACACTATGGGAGGGGGTGGAGAATACTATGGAAAGGGGGGAGAATACTATGGAAAGGGGGGAGAATACTATGGAAAGGAGGGAGAATACTATGGAAAGAGGGGGGGGACACTATGGGATGAGGGGGGGGATACTATGGGAGGAGGGGAGATTTCCTGCAATTTCCTTCTTAAAATGAGGTGCGTGTTATACGCCGGTGCGTGTTATACGCCGGTGCGTGTTATACGCCGATAAATACGGTATTTAGTACCGAGCAGTGTTTGTGTGTTTAAATGTAAGCATATTTTGTATGGAGTATGTGTGCGTGAATTGCACGTATTGGCATTTGAATGCAGGCGTGCATTTTTCTGTAGTGTGGTTTTTAAATATGGTGGTGTGTTTTTTTTTTGTTTTTTTTATATTCTTTATTTTTGCTGTGCAAAAGGGAGTACAAATAAGTCTGCGATGCCACGATAGCAATAACAGACAATTCAACGCTTACATTGTCATGACATAAAACATTTTTCTATTAATAACAGGTACATGCTAGTTTTGTCGATGGATTAGTACATAGGAGTCTAGTACAAGGTTCTGTAGACTGGTAACTGTAACTGTAGTAACAGGTGTAAAATGCAATTAGAGTGATGCAGTTAGGAAAAATTGTGCTAATAGTGCTAATTTAACATGCTAGTTTTGCATTGCTTGAGGTACAGGAACAGGTATGTTATTAAGGATGTATGCACAATTTTGATATTAACACTTTCAATAATAACCGGCTGAACATAACTTATGAGGTGCTACTATGAGGCTAATCTATACATAGGTTTATAGTTACAATGCTGCAGGGTATTGCTGTGTGGTGAATGCTTAAACTTTCCCGTCTGTATGAGAGACATGGTGGGAGCCCGGCAGTGTACTTTGGCACACGAGTGGTGACAAAGAGGGTCAGATCATGGCGCAGGCACCAGGTTAATGGAGAGGCAAGAAACAAAACCGCTGAGCGCTTACTGTGTATATGATACTCGTCTCACATTTTTAAGTGTAACAGTAAAGCTGATTGTCAGGCGATTAGTAACTATGAATGACCCTAGCGATAAGCTGGTATGACTGACAGAGTAATAGAATGCTGATTATCATTGTGTTAGTCAGGCTTAATGCCTCAATGAATAGAGATGGTAGGCATATCATCTTATGCAGACTATATGACAAAGAAACCTGCCTATATAAGGTACTGACACGCTTGCAGTAGTGAGAGAGGGTGATGGTCTCTTAACTGGCTAGCTGTTATCAGCTAGAGCTTATATGAGGGAGGCCTAGTGTGTACTCCTTAGCCAATACTGCTAAACACCAACAGTAGGTCTGACATAGCCTTATATTCTCATGGGCATAAGGCAGGAAACATAGTATAACTAGCTGTAGTCAAGATGATAAACTTGGTTATGAGCGTGGAGCAGGGATTTTACATAGTCTAGTGCGCAGCGTCCATGGCAGGTAGCACGGAGCTCCGGTTTTGGGACCTGCATCCGGATCAGCCGATCCCCATCAACGGCAGTGTTTGCACCTGCTTAGGTAAGTCCAAGCTCCAATTTAGGCCATGAGCAGTTAAGTCCCGAGGCACTGCAAGCTGTGGTTGATTGCTGTTTGTGAAGCCTAGTCCCGGGTGTAGCTCAGTGCAGTCCAGGCCTGAGGCGTGTGTGGGTACTTTCCTGCCCTGTGGCTGGTGGAGTTTCTTCCTCCGTTTGATCTTGTCCGGGCGCTTTGCTTGTGTAGTGATGCGCAGGACTCCGAAAAACTGCCTTCCGGTTGTCGGTACAGGTTTTACGACCTGTTGCTTGGTCGCCTAGTGTCGTCTTCTTGGAGCTCCCGGGGCTCTCCGCATAGATGAGTGGCGTGTGCCTGGTGTTGGGGCTTGTAGAGGCCCTGCTGCCAGGCTTACAGGAGGGTGAGTAGGTTTCTCGCCCCTTGTTGCTCTGTGGGTGGGCCCCTTCAGCTTTTGTCGCCTTTCTCTGCTCTCCGGCTGGTGCCTGGCATAGGTGGCCGCGCTTCGGTGCTGTATGCTCCTCCAGAAGCGCTGAAAAATTACATCCAACCTCCTCAGAGATTCCGCTGTGGCGTCTCGTAGTTTTTTTTAGCTCAAGGCCCTCGCCTCGTGTATGCAGGGCATTGGCAGCCTCCATCTTAGATTTTCCGGCTCTAGGCAGTACAACCCGGTCAGTGGTGCGGGCGTTAACAGTGCCTCTGAGTTGCTCGAAGTGGGACCGGGATGACCCCCACCGGTCCAGGGGGGGGGGAGGAGGAGTGCCACAAGTCCATATCCCGGTCCGAAGTGCGAGGGGACCGGCCGCTTCCCCTCAGTTCCGTTCCGGGCAGGCCGCGGCAAGGTGCCCAGGTTCTTGGTGTACAAGATTGTCAAGTGAGGTGTCTGTTTGTTTGTCTGGGCTCCCCCGACCTGTGGGGCCCGTTTGGCGGTGTGTGGTCTCGGTGTTTTTCAGGTTTTTGCTCTATTTTCCGCCAAATTGTCGGGAGCTCCGGCTTGCCACGTCTGGCTCGCTCTGAGGTCAGGCTCCGCCCCCTGGTGGTGTGTTTTTATGTAGTGTTGACATTTGGATGCAGGGTTGTATTTGTGTGTAGTGTATGTGAAATGCTGAGATGTATGCATATATACACACAAATACTCACATATACACACACTGGCACACATACACAGACACATAGGTACACATATGCAGTTGCATAGACACACAGTCATACACAGATACAAAGACTAACAAACACAAACACAGACACACAAACAGATACACGGACACACATACACACATTGACACATACAGATACACATATACCAACACACATGCAGATACTCAGACACACATGTGATGGTGTGAGGGATGGGGAGAGGGGGTAACAGACTAAATACCTTAATTCCCTGGTGCTCCGGTGGACTCCCTGGTTGTCCGATGACCATAATATCTGGTCTGCATCTCCGCAGAGCTGCAGACCATGAATCTCGCGAGACTCAAGCAGAGCATTGCCATGGTAACCCGTGGCAATTCTCTGATTGATCAGATTTATTATTTTATTTATTTATTATTGCCATTTATATAGCGCCAACAGATTCCGTAGCGCTTTACAATATTATGAGAGGAGGATTTAACTATAAATAGGACAATTACAAATAAACTTACAGGAACAATAGGTTGAAGAGGACCCTGCTCAAACGAGCTTACATTCTATAGGAGGTGGGGTGTAAAACACATTAGGACAGGAATTTACAATCAAATAAGGTGGGCTGCCCTTTAGGAGAGGGAAAGAGACAGGTATGTGAGGTAAGGGTTAGTCTTGGAGGCCATAAGCTTTCCTAAAGAGATGGGTTTTAAGGCACTTCTTAAAAGATGCAAGACTAGGGGAGAGTCTGATGGCGGTAGGCAGGCTATTCCATAGGAAGGGAGCCGCCCGTGAGAAGTCCTGCAAGCGCGAGTTGGCCGTACGAGTGCGGACAACGGACAGGAGATGGTCACGGGCAGAACGGAGAGACCGAGAAGGGACATACCTATGGATCTGTGAGGAGATATAAGAGGGGCTAGAGTTGTTCAGTGCTTTATAGGTGTGAGTTAGTACCTTGAATTGACTCCTATAGCATACAGGAAGCCAATGTAAGGACTGGCAGAGGGGTGAGGTGTGAGAGAAACGACTAGAGAGGAAAATCAATCTAGCAGCAGCATTCATTACGGACTGTAAGGGTGCAGTACGGCTATTGGGGAGACCAATCAGGAGAGGGTTACAATAATCCATGCGGGAAATTACTAGAGCATGGACAAGCTCCTTGGTAGTATCTGGTGCAAGAAAGGGGCGGATGCGGGCTATGTTTTTAAGATGGAATCTACAGGATTTGGCAACATGCTGGATGTGAGGCTCAAAGGTGAGACCAGAGTCAAGTATGACGCCAAGACAGCGCGCTTGCAAGGATGGACTGATGTTGGTACCACAAACTTGGAGGGAGAGCGAAAGAGGAGGATCAGTATTAGGAGGAGGAAAGACAAGGAGCTCAGTTTTTGAGAGATTGAGTTTCAGAAAGCGGGAGGACATCCAGTCAGAGATGGAAGAAAGGCAAGCAGTGACACGTTGCAGGACGGCAGGGGAGAGGTCCGGGGAGGAGAGATATAGTTGGGTGTCATCAGCGTACAGGTGGTAGTGAAATCCAAAAGAGGTAATAAGTTTGCCAAGAGAGGCAGTATAAAGAGAAAATAGAAGGGGACCAAGGACGGAGCCTTGGGGAACTCCAACTGAGACAGGGCAAGGGGAGGAGGTATCATTAGAAAAGGAGACACTGAATGAGCGTTGGGAGAGATAAGAGGAAAACCATGAGAGGACAGAGTCACAGAGACCAAGCGATTGAAGAGTTTGAAGAAGGAGAGCATGATCAACGGTGTCAAAGGCCGCTGAGAGGTCAAGAAGAATTAGTATGGAGTAGTGGCCTTTGGATTTAGCTGCGATTAGGTCGTTAGTAACTTTGATAAGGGCAGTCTCTGTAGAGTGGAGAGGGCGGAAGCCAGATTGAAGAGGGTCAAGGAGAGAGTTGGAATTGAGGAAATGAGACACACGGGTAAAGACAAGTCTTTCCAGAAGCTTTGAGGAAAAAGGGAGCAGGGATATGGGACGGTAGTTAGAGGGGGTGGATGGGTCGAGGGATGGTTTTTTTAGTATAGGTACTACAGTGGCATGTTTAAGGTCAGCAGGGACGATGCCAGAGGAGAGCGAGCAGTTGAAGATGTGTGTTAAAGAAGGCACGAGACAAGTGGAGAGAGATCTAATAAGGTGAGATGGGACAGGATCGAGCGGGCAAGTGGTGGGGCGAGAGGAGCAAAGAAGAGCAGCCACCTCTTGGTCAGTAGCTGGGGAGAATGTCTGAAGGGTAGGAAAGGCATGATCTATGTGTGATTGAGAAACAGAAAGGCAAGGAGAGGAGAATTCTTTCCTTAGCTGTTCAATCTTGTCAGTGAAGTAACATGCGAAGTTATCAGCAGTAAGGTTAGTTTTGGGGGTGGCCACAGCAGGGTGAAGAAGAGAATTAAAGGTGTGAAAGAGACGCCTGGGGTTGCGGGAACATGAACTAATGAGAGTGGAAAAATAGGACTGTTTGGCAAGGGCAAGGGCTGCACTGTATGAACACAATATGAATCTATAATGGAGAAAGTCTGATTGTGTACGAGACTTCCTCCAGGAGCGTTCAGCACAACGGGAGCATCTTTGCAGGTAGCGCGTTGATTTAGTATGCCATGGTTGGGGGCGGGTCCTCCTCGAGGTGCTTGTTTGGAGTGGCGCTGCAGTGTTCAAGGCAGATGTAAGAGTAGAGTTATATATGGAGATGGCCTGTGAAGGACAGGAGAGGGAAGGGATGGACAGCAGTTGTGAATCAATGTCAGCTGACAACTGTTGGAGATCAAGAGAATTAAGGTCCCTCCTGAGTTGAGGGGGGTTAGGCTGAGGTTTTTGGGTGAGGGGGTATGTGAGAGCAAATGATAAGAGGTGGTGATCAGAGAGTGGATATGGAGTGTTGCAGATATTAGATACTGTACATGCATAAGTGAAGATTAGGTCAAGGGTATTGCCAGCTACATGGGTGGGAGAATCTGCCCACTGCGATAGCCCGAGGGAGGAAGTGATGGAAAGTAGTTTGGTGGCTGCAGAGGTCAAAGGTGGGTTTATAGGAATATTGAAGTCCCCGAGAATTAGGGATGGAATGTTAGAAGAGAGGAAATAGGGTAGCCAGGCAGCAAAGTGGTCAAGGAAGAGAAGAGGGGAACCAGGGGGGCGGTAAATAACAGCAATGTTAGCAGAGAAGGGTTTGAAAAGGCGAATTGAGTGTATTTCAAATGATGGGAAAGAGAGAGAAGGGGGGGTGGGAAGAGGTTTAAAAGAGCAGTGAGGGGAGATTCAGCAGGACTTGGTTGCTTGGGAGTGCTGGGTGTTAATGGTGTTTTAAGGGGCCCAGTCTGAAATATAAGGTCTGAGGTTAGAAAAAAAAGAAATAAAACACACTATTATGGGTGGGGAGACATGGGGCTATTGAGGTAATTAATTAGAGATGAAAAACTAAAAGGAGATAACATTTGGGATAAAAAGATAGGAAGGATCAGATAGGTGAAAGTCATAAACCATGAACATAAATTTACAAGATTATCAGTGAGTAGTAACACTAGGTAAACAAACAATTAACAAAAAGTCTTAAAGAATGAACATAAAATGACATGATCACAGCAGCTTTAAGCAAAACAAGAACAGAAGATCGGGATGGGAGATATAGGTATCAATTAAGTAGTGATAGTATAGGGAGGAAGATGGAATAGAACACAATTTTAAAATAAGAGTTTAAAGGAAACAGTAATACAGGTATTCTTGAGTAGATCTTCCAGAGATGATACCTCTGCTCTGAAGATTCAGCAGGACTTGGTTGCTTGGGAGTGCTGGGTGTTAATGGTGTTTTAAGGGGCCCAGTCTCTGCTCTGAAGATTCAGCAGGACTTGGTTGCTTGGGAGTGCTGGGTGTTAATGGTGTTTTAAGGGGCCCAGTCTCTGCTCTGAAGATTCAGCAGGACTTGGTTGCTTGGGAGTGCTGGGTGTTAATGGTGTTTTAAGGGGCCCAGTCTCTGCTCTGAAGATTCAGCAGGACTTGGTTGCTTGGGAGTGCTGGGTGTTAATGGTGTTTTAAGGGGCCCAGTCTCTGCTCTGAAGATTCAGCAGGACTTGGTTGCTTGGGAGTGCTGGGTGTTAATGGTGTTTTAAGGGGCCCAGTCTCTGCTCTGAAGATTCAGCAGGACTTGGTTGCTTGGGAGTGCTGGGTGTTAATGGATCTCGCGAGACACATGGTCTGCAGCTCTGCATGGGCGCAAGAGGGCCATCTCACCCGGCGGCATATCAAGCAAGTTGCCGGGCCCCCTCCTGGTGTCGGGTCCTTGGTCAGTGACCCAGGACCCGACACAGTCTGCCCTGGGCACCCACCTAGTGAGTGGCACCCGGGGTGGACCGCCCCCTCCCTCTTCCCTCCCTTAGTAAACCACTGCATAGGGGTTCAACTTTAACCCCACAGAGGGAAGGGACTGAGGGAGGAGGAAATTCACCCTCCTTTTATCTAAAAGAGAGCGCTTCTTCCCGGACACTGGATAAGAGACCAGGCAAGTTGACCTTCTTGCCAGTCTCACAGATTGTTAACTTAGCTGTCTTACATGACGTTGGGCTGATTGAGGAGATCAACTGATCTCCCCAGCCCATCCATAGCAGCTGCCACGGGCCCTCTGTCCATGGCTGATGTGCCTGAGTGGTCAGTCCACCCCTGACCAACTGTTTCTCAATCCCCAGGAAGAAATAATCGTACTAGAGCCCTCTGTTTTCTCCTCAGCGCCTGGAACACCGAAATCCGCCATAACCCTATGAAAGTGGAACAACAAGTCTGTACAAACCTGAGAACCTGACGAAACCACAAACAAAAAATTGTAGAGATAATGCAGAAGAGATGAAGAAACTGCTACCCTCAATACCACCCATTCCAAAAAGGAACTGAACAACTATAATTTATAAATATAATAATAATAGTAAAAACACTAAATCCAACAGCCCATCTTGGGGTACCAAACGAGCCATGTGAGCAGCCTTTCTGCCTTCACTGGGGCCTCGCTCTGAGGAACATGGTTCTTGGACGAAGTTCTTGGGAAGGACTTATCCAACTTTAAACAATGCACTGTCGGGTTTGCTCCCTTACAAGGGGAACACTCGTGCTTAAATCGACAGCTGCTATACCACCTACAGTGACTCTCATTAACCCCTTAAGGACCAATCTTCTGGAATAAAAGGGAATTATGACATGTTACACGTCATTATTATTATTATCGCCATTTATATAGCGCCAACAGAGTCCGTAGCGCTTTACAATATTATGAGAGGGGATTTAACTATAAATAGGACAATTACAAATAAACTTACAGGAACAATAGGTTGAAGAGGACCCTGCTAAATCGAGCTTACATTCTATAGAAGGTGGGGTGTAAAACACATTAGGACAGGAATTTGCAATCAAATAAGGTGGGCTGCCCTTTAGGAGAGGGCAAGAGACAGGTATGTGAGGTAGGGGTTAGCCTTGGAGGCCATAAGCTTTCCTAAAGAGATGGGTTTTAAGGCACTTCTTAAAAGATGCAAGACTAGGGGAGAGTCTGATGGCGGTAGGCAGGCTATTCCATAGGAAGGGAGCCGCCCGCGAGAAGTCCTGCAAGCGCGAGTTGGCCATACGGGTGCGGACAACGGACAGGAGGTGGTCACGGGCAGAGCGGAGAGACCGAGAAGGGACATACCTATGGATCTGTGAGGAGATATAAGAGGGGCTAGAGTTGTTCATGTGTCCTTAAGGGGTTAAAGAGCCAACAGCTGCCTTTCTTGTGACCTGCTCACACTCCTGCAGGAGTGCCGGTGGGAAGTGGGTGGGCTACCAAAAGATAACCGTCCTTATATGGTTATGTCATCTGTTACTTGGACAATTCTTTTTAAAGTGATGTATTATGCAGATACAGGCATAATGATTCAGGCAAGAGAAGTGGATTTTGCAGTGTAGTATAATGCTGCCATCTAGTGGGTAATGATTTAAATACAGGTGCAGGATTGAAGGGAAAAAATTGTGAGAGCAGGAAATTAACTTTTTTCCATTACTGTATCATTTGAATAACACATTCCAGGGAGGATTCTTCTTCTTTTTGTTTTTTTTTAGTTTATTTTTTTTCTTTAACGTGAGATTTAAAATTTAAGGCCAAAGTAGCAGATATGAAAGGAAAGCGGAGTGTCATAATTTTTACAGTTCAGCTATGTTGACCTTATTTTTTAAATTCACTTTGAATTCTCATTTTAGTTAATAAACCCTATATTGCACTTTTTCATACACAGCCCCATAGCATGAGTCCTGCAAAATAACAGCTTTGACAACCCATTTAATTGTAAATATATAGCAAACTTTTTTCTTCTGCTTGTAATGTGCACTTGTTATATTATCATGAGCTCAGATCTTCTATGTAGCCAAAAGGGCAATGTGAGGTACGACTACCCATACAAAACTCCAGCTAGTTCTGGGCACAAATTCAATTATTTGCAAGGAAAATGCACATAAAGAGTGAAATTATTTAACTCTGCTCACATTCCAGCTTGGATATATTGGCTTAAAATGTGCAATTTCTGGGCAGTTCTAAATTTAGTGAATAACTGTTTAATTTTCTATGTTTCTTGATTCCCGTCTTTTGAGACAGAGGGACAGACAAGGAGAGACAGACATATACAGATAGGTCACAAGCAGACGTTAAATTTGCAGAGTTTCAAACTGTCTGCAATCCAATGTCTCAGCAGCCGCATTCCTGTATAGGTATAAATTATTTGTTGGATATAAGCGAGACATTAGTTTTTTTCCTGTCAGAAACACTTCTTAACCTACTGAAGATCATGCAGGTTACCAGTAGTCCTGAAGCTTGGCATCGTCCAAGTAGCAGCTATCTAAAAGTGTCAAAAATCACACTCTGGGACAGTTTCACTAATTGTTGTCTGTGTTTAAAACCAAAATGTACGATCAAATAGGACTTAAAGGAACCTGATTGCATTAGGAATAAAAACAGATATAGAGTTACCTATTTATATCCAGCACCCCCTCCCAGAATGAATTGTGATAGTTTTACTCTTCTTTACCAACTTGATGCATCATTCTCGCTGCCCTCTCCCCATGTGAGATCAACAAATTTGATGATCTCAGCCAATCCGGTTTCCTTATAGGGAAGCATTGAGAGACAAGTGTGCATGACTAGAAAATCAGCATGATGCACCAATCAGCATCTCGTAGCGTTGCTCTGAGTCAATACATCTCTATGGTGAGAGTTTAGAGTCTCCATTAAACCCAAGAAGTCCCTCTAGTGGCTGTGACTAGAGGTGTTACTAGAGCGCACGGCCTGTTGTCAGAAAATACAGCGTGTACACTGCTCAGCCTGCAGGGACAGGCCATGTGCCCCAAAACCAGTACGTTTACCTATAGTGGTTCTGGTGACTATAGTGTCCCTTTAAAGATGGCTGCCCGCATGAATCAAGGGTAAGTCACCAGATGTAAAGTAAAGAGTTATTCCAGGTGCACATTTAGAAAAAATACAAATGAGTCATGCTACATCTATTTGTGATAATAAAACAAAATGAGATGTTATTCATTTAATTTTTCCAGCTTGCCTGATGAGAATCGTTTATCAAGCTTGCTTGTATTGTGTAATGTTTTGCAGGCTGGTTAATAGTTACTCAAGACCCAACATAAATTTTACAACCGCTTCCTGTAACGGCAAATTATTAATTTTCACGTCTGTGTCTGTTTCTACAAAGCGTTCATCATTCACATATTCAGGAAGGAGATTATACACAAATTGTACTGTAAGGGGCAAACTATAGGTTTCATTTTCATACAGACATTTTATCCCCAATAGACAGTTTTATTTCTTCCTTCCCACTGAAGATATTCCAATGGTAAGAAAACCTTTGGCAAAAAAAACCAGCATTACGTTATTATAAATATGGACGTTTTACAATCACGGGCCAGAAAATTGTGAGCTACTTTTGATAAATTTTGCAGATAGAGGTTTATTGTGTATTATATCTGGAATATAGTTTGGTCCACCAGTAATTTTTAGAATTAGACAGATTGAACTCTCCACTAGAAAGCCGTACTGTTTTCAAAAAAAATCTAAGCTCAGCATTTATTTGAAACTGATGCATAGCTATAGCATTAGCTGAAGAGCATGTTGGGGTTTAAATTATAGTTTAACGTTCTGTAAAGTTTTATAGTATTCAAATCTTCATACTTTTAACTTTTCATTTATTTTTTTCTTTAAAAGATTCATGATAAAGCATTTTAGGCGTTATACACAGTATGCGTTATTTTGCAATATGTCACAGAGGACCCTAAATAGTTTTCCGATTTGACACTATTTATAAAGGCCATACTCTGTTCGTGTGATATTAATTCTAATGACCCTTATTGCACAGTAGAAACCTGCCTGTACTAATTTCGTCAACTTGCTCTCCAAATAAATTAAATGTTTTCTAGAAGATGTTTTATACCTTTGTCATAGTTCTTATAAATATATATTTTTTCATGTTATTTCTTTGTCATAATTTGTACAAAAGGATTTTTGCTTTTATAAGAATGTCTTGTTTCGATTCCCTGATACAGAGAATTTGTTGTATAGAGGGGTCTTTTTTTAGCCAATGGGGTAAGCAATCTAATTAGTTTAGTGCTAACAACATTTGTCTCTTATCTCTTTTTGAGCCAAATCCCAACTTTTTGTATTATGAGCCATTGGTTTTGGGAAGCAGATACATAAATCCGGAGACAGTCACTCTTGTCATCTTTTTCCATCTTAACCAAAACCTCTCCGTTGATAAATTCTCCTATTTTTCTGAAGACTTTGCAGCTCTCCCCACCTTTGTCTTTTGTTTTTCCACTCCCCAGTTCTAAGAAACCAGTTTGGAGTATGTCTCCTGGATGATCGGGAGACCCAGTAAGAACATGGATTATTTCTATATTTACTGTGTCCTGGAAAATCATGGTGAAATAGTCTCCCTTTTTTACATTTTTTCCCCAAAAGAAGCTTGGTCCCGGGTAACAAACATTCTCTGCCTGGTTTTCTAAATAAGACTCCATATTGGTGAAGCAAGATGCAGACGGGTTATCTCCATATTTTTCATAGACTTCCACAAAGTCGATGTCTTTTAAATTGTTCCTGTTGCTTTGAAAGGAGGAGAACATGCCCATATGCTGGAAGAGAGATGGCTTGGCCCGTAGAATTTCCTTCTGAGCTTTGGATTTAAAGAAAAGATCCAAAAGCCAATCACAAGGCATTTCATCATAGAACAGCAACAGGAATCGAGCAAGTTTTGAGAGATCTGCATTGTGATACAGTTTCCCAATGTACCCCAGATTTGAAAATGTTATTGTAGTCCATGAAGCCTTTTGGGCGTCAACATGGCCTTTAATTGACGTGAGGAAGTTTTTAGAGCATGTCACGTCATCTTCCAACATGATATAATAGTTTGACAGGTTGGCACAAAAATTCACTAAGAAGGCATAGTCTATGTTTTGTTTAGAGCGGAATTTGACTCTCTCGGGCGAGTCGTTATAATTTCTTTTGAGGCCTTCTAATGTAGGATACGCATTGGGTAGGCTGCTGATCACGATCAAACGTCCGGCATCAATGTCTGTATGGAAACGAAGGTGAAGCTCGTCTGATGTTTTTTTATTCAGAGTGTATTTGGTATTTGCCAAGTAGACCACAACTAATAGCTGGTCAAGCTCTTCTGGACTTGAGTGATTGAAAATGGAGTGGATTGTGTTCAATAGATAGTTTTCTTTCTTTCTTTTTACTGAAGATATTCCAATGGTAAAAAATCCTTTGACAGAAAAAAAAAAACAGCATTACGTTAGTATAAAATAAGGACATTTTACAAGAACGGGAGAGAACATTGTGAGCTACTTTTTTGTCTATTTCACAGGTATAGGTTTGTTGTGCAGTATATCTGGAATACAGCTAGGTCCTACAGTAACTTTTAGAATTAGACAGATTGAACTCTCCACTAGAAAGCCCTATTGTTTTAAAAAATCTAACCGCAGCATTTATTTGAAACTGATGCATAGTTATAGCATTGGCTGAAGAACATGTTGAGGTTTAAATTATCGTTTACCAGTATTTAAAGTTTTATAGAGCTCAAATTTACGTAATTTTAATTTTACATTTATTTTTTTCTTTACAAGAATCATGATGAAGCATTGTATGTGTTACACACAGTATCTGTTATTTTGATATATGTTACAGAGGGTCTCAAATACTGGCATAGACACAAACATAATTTGACAAATACAGCCTGTCTGACGAAAACAGATAAACGTGGTCATATATCCTGTTATGGACATTTGTAAACTGATAACATTATATACAATACATCCTCCTAAAATGGTGATAGAATGCAAAAATGGTGTCTTGTTTTTTTTTTTTGTAAATCTTTCTTTTATTATGGCACATGCGTTATGGGGTACAGAATAAAGAAAGGAGGCAATGTGGGGTAACAGAGGTGAATGATAACAAGAGGGCATTTAGTGCATTCCGAAGAAAGATTGCCATATTTTTTGTATTTTAAAACATCATGGGAACAGTATAATCAGGGCCGGCCTTAGGCATTTTGACGCCCTGTGCGAAAAATCTTCACAGCGCCCCCCCCTCTCCCCCCCCCGTCATCCATGTATGCTGTAATGTTTGTGTTGTCTGTGTATGTGATAGTAGGTGTGATGACTGTGTGTGATATGTATGCTATGTGTGATATTTGTAATGGGTGTATTAACAGTGTGTGATATGCGTGTATTGGTTGTATGTGACACACACACACACACAGAGTCAGACGGCCATACACACACACAGGAAGACATCCACACACACACACAGGCAGACAGTCATACACACACACACAGACACACAAAGGCAGACAGTCTCACACACACACACACAGACACACACAGGCAGACAGTCAGTCATACACACAGACACAGACAGTAATACACACAGACACACACAGAGGCAGACAGTAATACACACAGACAAACACGCAGACAGTCATACACACAGACACACACAGGCAGACAGCCATACAGCCATACACACAGAGGCAGACAGCCATACACACAGAGGCAGACAGCCATACACACAGAGGCAGACAGCCATACACACAGAGGCAGTCATACACACAATCACACACACAGAGGTAGACAGTCATACACACAGAGGCAGACAGTCATACACACAGAGGCAGACAGTCATACACACAGAGGCAGACAGTCATACACACAGACACACACACAGAGGCAGACAGTAATACACACAGACACACAGTGGCAGACAGTCATATACACACACACACACACAGGCAGACAGTCACACACACAGACACACACAGGCAGACAGTCAGTAATACACACAGACACACACAGAGGCAGACAGTAATACACACAGACACACACAGAGGCAGACAGTCATACACACAGACACACACAGAGGCAGACAGTCATACACACACACACAGACACACACAGGCAGACAGTCATACACAGACACACACACACAGGCAGACAGTCATACACAGACACACACACACAGGCAGACAGTCATACACAGACACACACACAGGCAGACAGTCATACACACAGACACACACAGGCAGACAGTCATACACACACAGACAGTAATAAACACAGGCAGAGAGTCACAGTTACCTGTGGAGTTCATTGTGGAGGCAGTGCAGCTCCTGGTGACTGTTTGGTGGGGAAGCAGGGACTCCTTCCTGCTTCCCCAGCAGCAGTTTTCCGGCGCTTTTAGCTCCGCCCCCGCCGCACGGTAAGCTCCGCCCCCGCTGCAAATTTAAAAAAAAAAAAAATATTTTTTTTTTTTTTTTTTAAATCCACGGCGCCCCCTGCTCCATGGCGCCCTATGCGGCCGCACAGCTCGCACACCCCTAAGGCCGGCCCTGAGTATAATGATACAAGCTTGGTAACTATAATGAGTTAGGTTAAATTAAAGAAAATAGTTGTTGCTTAACAGTTTTTATGAAATAGGCAGATTCATCCAAACAATACTAGCCTGTTTAAGAGTGACCACGTTTTTAACCCCTAGTGTACTTTAAGGTTAGACATGCTTGTAGAATAATGGCATGTTTAGGAACTTGTAAAACAAGATTATACTTCAGCGGTTAGCCAAGTCTAAGCTGAGATGTGGTAGATGGGGTTATAATATGCTTAGACCCACTAGTTGGTGCTTAACAAGAATGTGGTGTCATGAGCTGAGGCAGCGAGGCTATGAGAGTGGACTATTAAACAGTAGCGGGGTAAGTGCAATTCTGATCCCAGGGCCCGCATGCATAGGTGGCGTTATGGATAGGCTAACATATCGTGAACAAGTTGACCCCCATACTAAACGGTCTACTTGCTTATTAGCAGTTATGCAGGCGAAGTCGACTGTAGTCGGCCAGGTCCCGTGTATGCAGCACCAGGTACCAAGATAGGCAGCAAGCTAAACAATACAGCATAAAAATACAGTGGATTAGCAACATTGGCAGGTGTAAGGGCAGCAGATAAATGCAAGTCGTTATACATATGGGTGTCATATACTAGCTGAATACAATCATTAGACGATACCCCTAAGCCTTGTGTTACGTGTCTCCGTGGGTGGAAGTCCAGCTAGGGGGTTTTGTGCCTGCCATCCGGGCCAGGACCCCTAAAGTCATCGGTTGTGCGTGTTGGCAACCGGACTGTCAATCCAAGAGGTTAGTTTAGCCTATGCCGCTGCTGGGTAGGGCCGACAGAATGGAATGTACGGCACCGTCGTCTTGGGGATTCCTCAAGGCTGCAGCATGGTGCGGGTTGATGGCGGCCGCCCTCCGGCCCCAGGTCTCCACAAAGGCCTGCACCCGTGATCCACCGACTCGGTTGCTCATAGAGGCCGGGTCGACCCTTCGTCGGGCGCCATGTGAGGCCTGGGTGTTCTGCCGCCGCCAGCGGCGGGCAGGCCTCCGGCGGTGTGGTCGGTGCCTCGGAATTTGATTCCCTGTGGCCTTCAACCTGGGAAGGTATTGTGGGCGGCCCACGGTAGTGGCTTCCAGTGGATGTCAGAAGCTTTGAGTGGTTCGCCGTGGCAGTTTAGCACCGCGTCCCTGCCGCTGTATGTGTAGCTGTGGGCTCTTAGGTAGGCCTCTGGATCCGGCTGGGTGATTTTGAGCCGGGCTTTGTTGTCTGGTCCAAGGTAGGGAGACCGCCTTCTTCAGGGCGGTTGCATCCTTCTTGCATTTGGAGCCCGCCATTGTCGGGGGCGTGCAGGTAGGCTTGGGTCGTATAGTGGTAGCAGTGTTATGCGCTCTCTCAGAGATCCTAGCCCAGAAGGCAGCAAAGATTTCGTCTAGCTTTGACAGCGGTTTGTATGTCGATTCGCCTTCCGTACCTGTGTTTGCCGACTGGCGCGTGGCATCCGCCATTTTGGAGCCAGGGGCTCCTGATGCATGCAGTCTCTGGGACGTGAGTGTCCACGGTGAGTGAGCTGTTGGTGCCGGGATAACCCCCACCGGCAGGGGGGGAGGGAGGAAGGCTAGTGGATGGTTCCTCGCAGTTTTCATGTCGGCATTCAGGGCTGGGTGATCGGCCGCCTCACCCTTTCCCTTATCTCCGTGTAGGTCAGTCGTTTCTGCAGTAGGCCCCAACTTTGCAGACCGCGTTAACGGTGGCTCAGCTTTTCAAGAGTGGTCTCGATCTGTTCACTCTTGCTTCCCCTTCGTGGGTGCTGTGTTTTTAGTCGATTTTGTAGCTGGGGAGCAAGGATTATATCGAGGTAAATAGAGTTTCAGGCGGGAGCTCGTGCTGCACGCGTCTGTTCAGCTCCACAGCCAGGCTCCGCCCCATGGTGTCTTGTTTTTATCCAAAACCATTTTACAGTACTTATCCCTAAGTCCCCTATTTGTAAAAGTGAATACAAGGATTTTGAAAAGTGTTTTAGCTGCCTGCAATGATCTGGGTATTGCTCTGATGAATTGGCTTAGGATGACAAGCTGTAAATGAATGATGTAAAATAGCAATTCACTTATTATCTTTGTGGCCTTATCTTTCTTACTGTAGTGACTAGTTTATAGTGGGATTTATTATGATTATTATTATTATTATTATTACTGGCATTCATAAAGCGCCAACATATCCCAGAGTGATGTACAATAAAAAAAACAAAATAAATTGGTGGTCACTTGGTCGCAGGCACTGGACGGAATTAGCATTAAAATTCGTTTTTTGCAGTTTTCACACAAACAAATATGAACGCTGGCTTTGCTCAGTGTTCGTGACTGGGTGGCTGCTGGAGGGGACTGAACACGCCCCATTTGTGGTGCGTTGGGTTGTCTACTTTTGCAAATGGTATGCCATGATGGGGGTAATTCTCATTCCTGGGCTCCCATTTGGTCTCAAAGGCAACATAACCAATCTGGCAAATTTCAATATGTGGATATGGATAACAATAGGGATACAGCTAGATGCTATAAAATAAGAAAAATCAGTGATTCAATGGAGGCTTTAGAGGGAAAAGCCTTCAGGGAAGCTATTTTTTGGTTGTACTAAGTTAAGTACATCTATCTATTTATCTGTTATTTGATGATAAGTAGAATTGTTTGTTTGCCAACTTTCAATGTGTATAAACTGAAAAACGTAGCGTGTTATATTGACCCTGTAACTCTCCAAAACACCATAAAACCTGTACATTTGAAAAAAAACAACAAAAAAACAAAAAACAAACTGTGGTGGAATCTCGGTAAAAATAAATTTAGTAGGCCGAGATTACCACGTGGCATGTGTACGTGCATATGCTGACGTATCGATCAGTTGGTTGCACGAGGCAAGATACGATCAGTAGTGTACGGAGCATGTGCAAGAATACAGGATATAGTATTCCCCCTCCTCCATTGTGCTGGACAAGCCATGCGGTCAAACAGGAAGTTAATTCTTATTTGTGTTGATTGGTTAAGAGAATGTGCGGGTGGAGCTTAATATGGGAGGAGTTATATGCCTATATAAGGAGCCTGCACTATTGTCCGGGGCTCAGAACTTGCTGTATTTTGGTGACATTAGTCCCTCTGAGTCCCGATCGGTGATCCAATAAAGAATCTCTTCCTTCCTGAAGAAACCTGTGTCCATCTCTCTGTGCTTGGCTTCCGTCAGTTTCTCCGGTATCATTTGGTGCATTGGCCGGGAAGCTCATCGTTCAACGGTAGCTGAGAGGCAGAGGCGTGAGACGGTCTATCTTTGCCCACGTTCTCTACGGCTGCACCCCTGAACTTCTGCGTGGACCTCCCTTCGTCTCGGCGCCACTGGGCCGTTGTCCAGGAGATCATCGGCCTCTACGTGAGAAGTGCTGGGGTGTCCCCGTCGATGAGTGTGAACTCAGGTTCAGGAACGAGGAGGTAAGATAACTGCTGTTTTAGACGGCAGGACCCACTAGGGGTATACCGATTGTGCGGTAGGCCCAAAGGGGTTTTGAATCTGTGTATCTGCCCCCTCTGTCGGAGGGAAGGAGCGAAGGCGCACCGCTCGATCGAACGCTCTTTAGTCAGACCGTTTGATTTGGTTAGTCAGGCGGGGTTCTGGTGTAAATAGCCCTAGCCGGACACCGGTGTCTTGTCTAGACTAGCGTTCTAGGGTGTATATTACGTTCGCTAGGTCGGAGGGACCGGGAGACTAAGCGGCGCCTGTGTAAATTCGGTTCGCTAGTTCTCATCCTATCTGGGCTAAGTGGGAAGGCGTGTAAATTTGGAACCCACTAGACTTTTGATAGTGCGACTAAGAGGCGCCTGTGTAAATTCGGTTCTCTAGCTCGCTATATATGTGGTGATTGGGCAGTGTGGCTAACCAAAACGGGTGTATATAGTTTTAGGTAGTCCATTCAAGGTACTGGCCAATAGTTTAGTTGGGAATTGTAAATGTGTTAACGATTGTTTTAGTAAAGTGTATATCTTGTTAGATAGCGCGAGCTCAGCCGTCTAGCGAGAGTGTTAATAGTGTGTTGCTGTATTATAGTGCACGGTACCATAACCCTGTATATTTACTGACACTGTATATAAGTACTAATCATTGTCGTCCATTGCATGTTTAACACCATAACCACTAATAATTGTATTGTGACCTTAACTTGTGCTTTGACCTATGCTAACCGTACTGTAACCGCTATTTGTAAAAGACGATGTTACTGGGGTGTGTTATAGACGGGTAATTCGTATATAGAGAATTATAGCGTGGGTGACTGTATAGTTACGCCAAAGGGCATAATATTGATTATATAGTGACTGGTGTAACAGCTGTGTGTGTACGGGAATTCCCTGAGTGTTTATTGTTATTGTGTACGTTTCACTTGGTAACCGTACCACGTGGTGCTGTTGCCAGAGGAAACGGGTGTGACTGTTGAATAGTACGCGTGTATAGTATTCGTTGTCGACGACGTTCCATTGTTAAGTATGGGTGCGTCGCAGTCAACAATTCCGGATCCCTTAGGTTGTATGGTGAAGAATTTTAAAAAGGGATTCAAAACTTGTGATTTTGGGGTTAAGATGTCTCCTGTACGTTTAGTTACTTTGTGCACTAGGGAGTGGCCTACTTTGGTTGCGGCATGGCCGCCACGTGGCAGTTTGGATCTAACTCTGGTACAGCGCTTACACGTGGCTGTATCAGGTAGGCCTGAACTTTACGGCCAGTTTCCTTATATTGACTGTTGGAGACAGGCCGTAAATGACTCGCCAAAATGGCTCCAGACATGCCACGAGGAGCAGTGTCGCCTCATGGTAGCTAGGACTTGTTCGTCCACTAGGACTGGTGTTAGGCCCATTTTGGACACGCCCCCTGAGTCCGAGATCCCTTTGCCGCCCCCTTACTTTCCGTTAAGAAGAAGTGACGCAAACGCAGGAAGCCCTGCACCCCTCCCCTCATTACCCTCATCCACTTCCGCTTCCTCCTCCAGTACAGGAACCACCCCCCCTCGTACTAAATCTCCCCTTCCGGAACCAGAACCCACCCCCATTAAAAACGAATATCCTGATTTGGCGCCACTTCAGACTTCCGGTCAAGCTTCATCTAGCTCGGCTCGAAGTGTTTTATTTACGACCTTTTCCCAAAACCAACCTCCCACATCCCCATACCCTACCTCTCCCCGACCGGAACCCATGACTGACGCCTCTCTACGTAGCCCCATCCAAACCCGACAGTTGACTGGTGCCCAACAATTAAAGCACTATCAGATGCCTCTTCGCCTAAATCCCGGGTCAGCTTATATCGATGCCGCAGGTCAAATGGCACACGCTGACCCAGTCTTCGTATATGTCCCATTTACCACTACCGACCTTTTAAACTGGAAGACCCATAATTCCTCGTATACTGAGAAACCACAAGCCATGACTGATCTGTTCACCTCAATAGTACAGACGCATAATCCGACATGGGCTGATTGCCAGCAGTTATTAATGACTTTATTTAACAATGAGGAAAGGACAAGAATAAATCAAGCAGCCATTAAAGCATTAGAAGATAGAGCCCGTGCTTTGAACCAAGCTAATCCAGCAGCATGGGCCGCAACACATTATCCCAACACTGATCCCGATTGGAACGTAAATGGTGCTGATATGGTTCAACTCAGAGCCTATAGAGACGCTATAATTGCTGGCATGAAAGCAGGAGGAAAGAAAGCCATTAACATGTCGAAGACAGTTGAGGTGATCCAGAAAAGCGATGAAGCGCCCAGTGTCTTTTATGACCGATTATTGGAGGCATACCGCTTGTATACCCCCTTTAATCCGGAAGACGCAGACAATTCCCGAATGGTTAACTCCGCCTTTGTCAGCCAAGCATACGGAGATATTAAGCGCAAGCTACAAAAGTTAGAAGGGTTTGCAGGTATGTCCATCACCCAACTAATGGAGGTAGCTAATAAGGTTTATATGAACAGGGATACAGAAAGTAAGAAAGAGGAAGAGCGCAAGATGCGTAAAAAGGCTGATATGCTAGCGGTAGCGATCGCAGGCGTAGATAAACGGGGCCCAGATAGAGGCAATAATAGATGGAGTAGGGAGCCTTTGAGTAGGGATCAGTGCGCGTATTGCAGGGAAGAAGGGCATTGGAGGAACGAATGTCCGCAAAGAGAGCAGTACGAGAGAGACCAACCCAGGGCAGGCTACGGAAACTTTAGAGGCAGAGCGAGAGGTAGAGGAGGCCCCGGAGGGAGTAATGGTTATAGAGGGAGTAATGGGAACAGAGGAAGTGTTAGGGAAGACAGGTATATTCCAGCAGCGCAAAGGTCCCGCGATAGAGAAGGTAGGGACTTCGTAGGATTGGCTGACACGGTCATGGAGGACTATTGATACCGACCGGGCTCCATCCCCCTTGGTCGAGCGGAGCCTATGGTCGATGTATCAATAGGGGGAAAAAGGAGTGCGTTCATGATCGACACTGGTGCTGAACATTCAGTGGTGACTAATCTAGTTGCTCCTCCATCTGGAAGGACTATTACTGTGATAGGAGCAACTGGAAGAAGTGCTGAAAGACCGGTTCTTAAAAGTCGACTCTGTACATTGGGAGGCCACGTAGTAAAACACCAATTCCTTTATATGCCTGAATGTCCAGTCCAATTGCTGGGACGTGATATGCTATCAAAATTACAAGCGCAGATTACGTTCCTACCAAATGGAACAACATCCTTAAAGTTTAATGGACCTTCAGGTATTATGACTTTATCCGTACCAAAGGAAGAAGAGTGGCGACTTTATACAGTGTTGACTAGCCAAAACCCTAGGAGTGATGAGACATTATTTAACATACCAGGAGTTTGGGCAGAGAACAACCCACCAGGACTGGCCCGCAATATTCCACCTATAAAAATTGAACTAAAACTTGGGGTTTATCCAGTGAGCCTAAGACAATACCACATCCCACAGAAGGCTAAGAAGAACATCCAATCCTATCTGGATAAGTTCATACGGTATGGTATCCTAAAATTCTGTACTTCCCCATGGAACACCCCATTGCTGCCTGTTCAAAAGCCCGGTACAGATGAGTATCGACCTGTGCAGGACTTGAGAGCAGTCAATGATGCAGTTGTTAGTATACATCCAGTTGTACCCAATCCATATAACCTGCTTGCTTTAATTCCGGGCGGGGCTACTTACTTCACAGTCTTAGATCTCAAAGATGCCTTCTTTTGCCTCCGAATTGCCGCAGAAAGTCAATGTATTTTCGCTTTCCAATGGGAGAACGCTGTAACGGGCTCAAAACGCCAAATGACTTGGACAAGACTGCCCCAAGGGTTTAAAAATTCACCTACCCTATTTGGTTCAGCCCTAAGTCAAGATCTACTGGATTTCGAGTCTATCCCAGGAGAATGTGTATTGTTACAATATGTAGATGACTTGTTGATAGCAGCAGTTACAAAAGAAATCTGTCAGCAAGCAACGCACGATCTACTGCACATTCTCTGGAAGGCAGGATACAAGGTGTCCAGGAAGAAGGCTCAGTTGTGTTTGCCAACTGTCAAGTATCTGGGATTCCATATCTCTGAAGGTCAAAGGATTATGGGGCCAGAGAGAAAAGAAGCTGTCTGCCAAATACCAATACCCAAGAATAGAAGACAAGTGCGAGAATTCTTGGGGGCAGCAGGCTTCTGTAGGATATGGATTCCCAGCTATGCGATACTAGCAAAACCTCTGTACGCAGCTATCAAAGGTACAGAGCACGACCCCTTCTTATGGACCCAAGAACAGCAAACGGCATTTGAAGATGTGAAGAAGGCTTTGATGAGTGCCCCAGCATTAGGTCTACCTGATCACACACGACCATTCTACTTATATGTACACGAGCAAAGAAGAATGGCTGTGGGAGTATTGACACAGTACTTGGGATCATGGCAAAGACCTGTTGCCTACATGTCTAAGCAACTGGATGCAGTGGCCAGCGGACTTCCACCTTGTCTAAGAGCCGTAGCTGCAGCCGCCCTGCTAGTAGCTGAAGCCGATAAACTCACTCTGGGTAAAGAACTTTATGTACGAGTCCCACATGCAGTACAGACGTTGTTGGATTACAAAGGAAATCATTGGTTTAGTAACAGCCGTATGACCAAGTATCAAGCAATGTTGTGTGAAAACCCAAGAGTGCATTTAGAGACTGTAAACACCTTAAATCCAGCTACCCTTTTGCCACAACCTACTGAAAGTCAACATGATTGTTTGGAAGTAATGGATGAAGTATTCTCAAGTAGACCAGATCTTCGTGATTTTCCCATCCAGAACCCCGATGTTCAATATTATACCGACGGCAGTAGTTATGTGAAAGAAGGGATCCGCTATGCAGGATATGCAGTAACAACAATAGACAAGGTGATAGAAGCTCGGCCACTGGCGAAAGGAACATCAGCACAAAAGGCAGAATTAATAGCACTAACACGAGCGTTACAATTGGCTGAAGGTTTAAGAGTGAATATCTATACGGACTCTAAGTATGCGTTTTTAACCACTCATGCCCACGGAGCTTTGTATAAAGAAAGAGGACTACTGAATTCAGAAGGCAAAGAAATCAAGTACGCAGCTGAAATCCTACAACTATTGGAAGCAGTGTGGGAGCCGAAAGAAGTCGGTATCATACATTGTCGAGCGCATCTGAGAGGAGATGGTGATGTAACCAAAGGAAATCGGATGGCAGATAGTGCAGCTAAGCGTGCTGCTGAATCAGGAAGACAGGAGTATGTGGGGCATATAGCTGCTCTAATACCAACCCCACTGTCTCAATGGACTCCAGTTTATACAACTCAAGAAGAGGAGTGGTTAAAGACTGAACCGGGAAAGTATTTGGAGAACAAGTGGTATCAGCTAGAAGATGGAAGAATAGTCATACCAGCATCACTAGCGGTAGAAATTGTCCAAAATTATCACAACGGGACACATTCTGGGAGAGACAGTACTGAAGAATCTCTCAGGAAACATTTCTACATACCAAGATTGTCCAACTTGACTCAGGCCATTGTACGCAGATGTGTAACGTGTGCTAAGAATAATGCAAGACAAGGACCAGTAAAGCCACCAGGAGTCCAGTTTATGGGGGGACTCCCCATGTCCGATCTACAAATAGACTTTACAGTGATGCCTAAATCGGGTGGACATCGTTACCTGCTGGTAATTGTGTGCACCTATTCAGGCTGGGTAGAAGCATGTCCTACTCGTACAGAGAAAGCAGGAGAAGTTGTGAGATTCCTGCTACGAGAAATAATACCCCGATATGGACTACCCTGTTCTATAGGATCGGACAATGGTCCAGCTTTTGTTCACCAGTGCCTACAACAACTGACTCATATGCTTGGTATAAAGTGGAGGCTTCATACTGCATATAGACCCCAGAGTTCTGGTAAGGTAGAGAGAATGAATAGAACTATTAAGAACCAGTTGGCTAAAATGTGTCAGGAAACCCAACTTAAGTGGAACGTTCTCTTACCTATAGCTCTATTGCGAATCCGCAGTACCCCTACCAGAAGGATGGGCCTCTCTCCTTTTGAAATTATGTATGGACGACCACCTCCCGTACTTGGTAACTTAAGGGGGGATTTGAGTCAGTTGGGAGAAGGAATTACTCGGCAGCAGGTTGTAGAGTTGGGTAAGACTATGGAGGAGGTACAGAAATGGGTACAAGATAGATTACCTGTGAATATTTATCCCCCTGTTCATAGTTATCATCCAGGAGACCAAGTGTGGATTAAAGAGTGGAATAATGTACCGTTAGGGCCCAAGTGGAGAGGTCCTTATGTTGTTCTTTTGTCTACCCCTACAGCGATAAAAGTAGCAGAAGTGACTCCGTGGATACATCACTCCAGGGTTAAACCAGCAGCAGTCGATTCTTGGCAAGTTACAGCAGATCCAGAGAATCCCTGCAAGATCCGGTTGAAACGCACTACTCAGTCGGAGTAACGAGGAATTATTGTGGATTACAAATTTTATTGTTACAGGTGTGAGTGAGAAGGCCATAATAAAGCCTGTCCGCTTACCAACACATAGTGTATAAGCCAGGAAAGTCTCGAAGGGACACCTGTGAAGACGAGCAGAACTCCATTCCCTGCAGCCCTCACATCCTGGAAGCTGAGGTTCCATCGCACGGACGAAGACTGAGGATGACGGCGAAAGATGTGCTTTTGATTGTGTTTATTTATATGTGTTTTTATATTCAGGAAGGTAGAGGTACCGACACTCCTAGCTGTGAGGTATGCATTAAGACTACGAGAACAGGTAACCATATTTCCCAAACCCTAATTTGGCATTCACAATACGAGTGTAAAGGAGATGTATCGAGATGTAGATACTTAAATATAGACTATAGTGTGTGCCATTTAGGAGTAGGAGAACCTAAGTGCTTCAGTCCGGAGTATCAACCTCGTACAATTTGGTTGACTCTCAGGAATGGAGATCCTCAGGGGACCCTAATTAATAAGACGGTGTTAGAATCCGTACATTCTTCGGGTGTTCTGCTATTTGATGCGTGTAAAGCGATATCGAGTGGTAGAAAGCCGTGGAATGTATGTGGGGATCTTAGATGGGAGAGGACGTATGGGTCTAATGATAAATATATTTGTCCCAGTAGTAAAAATAAATATGTAAGTCCTAGATGCCCAAATAAAGACTATAACTTTTGCCCATATTGGTCTTGTGTTGGGTGGGCGACTTGGGGACAGACAGTAGATAAAGACATGATAGTGACTAAGTTGCCGACTAGCCCTTATTGTAAGTCTATGGAATGCAACCCAGTCCATATACTTATTAATAACCCCGACAAGTTCCTAGATAAGTATGGCAATTTATTTGGGTTTCAGATATACGGGACGGGTTTAGATCCTGGGACATTATTGTTTATAGGAATAGAGACTGATACGGTATCCTCCCAGACTCATCAAGTATACCATTCCTTTTATGAAGAGATGAGTATAGATAATAAGATCCCCCATAACGCTAAAAACCTGTTCATTGACCTAGCTGAAAGTATTGCCGGTAGTCTTAATGTTACCAACTGCTATGTGTGTGGAGGTACTAACATGGGAGACCAATGGCCTTGGGAAGCAAAGGAGGTAATGTCCGGTTCTGAGGCAGTTGACCAACTAATATCTACACAAGCCGATTATCATTTGAGTGTTAGAGGTAAATCTGAGTGGAGATTAAAGACCTCCATCATAGGTTATGTTTGCATAGCAAGGAAAGGAATAATGTATAATACTTCTGTAGGAGAATTAACTTGTCTAGGGCAAAAAGCTTATGATGATGATACAAAGAATACAACTTGGTGGTCGGCTTCAAATGTCTCAGAACCATCTAACCCGTTTGCTAGATACGCCAATTTAAAGGATGTGTGGTTTGATCTATCCATCACATCTACCTGGAGAGCCCCAGCAAATTTGTACTGGATCTGTGGTAAGAAAGCCTATTCGGAGCTGCCACAGGACTGGGAAGGGGCATGTGTGTTGGGTATGCTCAAACCATCCTTCTTCTTGTTACCGATTGAAACAGGTGAGACTTTAGGTGTTAAAGTGTATGATGTGAATCATAGGAAGAAAAGGGGACCCATAGAGATAGGCACCTGGGAAGATAATGAATGGCCTCCCCAGCGTATCATAGATTATTATGGGCCAGCCACGTGGGCTGAGGATGGTACCTTTGGTTATAGAACCCCTATTTATATGCTCAACCGCATTATAAGATTACAGGCGGTGGTTGAGATTATCACTAACGAAACATCACAAGCGCTCAATCTTCTAGCGAAGCATAACACCAGGATGAGGACAGCAGTCTACCAAAATAGATTAGCCTTGGATTACCTTTTGGCAGTAGAGGGAGGTGTATGTGGGAAGTTTAACCTAAGCAATTGCTGTCTTCAAATAGACGACGAAGGGCAAGCAATAGCTGAGCTTACTAGCCATATGGTTAAACTAGCGCATGTGCCTACTCAGGTATGGAAAGGGTACAATCCAAGTAGTTGGTTTGGTAGCTGGTATGAGTGGTTTGGAGGGCTTAAGGCAGTGGTAGGTGGAGTCCTACTGATTTTACTGTTGTGTCTACTCCTACCGTGTCTTATACCCTTAGTAGTTAGGTCTGTGCAAAGCCTGATAGGAAGTATAGCAGAGAGGAAGGCTGCTGCACAGATAATGGCGATATATAAGTATAAGGCTCTAGATCAAGGAGAACCAATGCAGGAAGATGAGTGTTAAAAGATTCACATCATAAGATAAGTCTGGTCTGGTTCAAGGTAACTTGCGGTGTAAGCAAAACTAAGGTTATGTGATGCCTCAAGTAATTGTAAAATATCAAGAGGCATCAAAGGGGGGAATGTGGTGGAATCTCGGTAAAAATAAATTTAGTAGGCCGAGATTACCACGTGGCATGTGTACGTGCATATGCTGACGTATCGATCAGTTGGTTGCACGAGGCAAGATACGATCAGTAGTGTACGGAGCATGTGCAAGAATACAGGATATAGTATTCCCCCTCCTCCATTGTGCTGGACAAGCCATGCGGTCAAACAGGAAGTTAATTCTTATTTGTGTTGATTGGTTAAGAGAATGTGCGGGTGGAGCTTAATATGGGAGGAGTTATATGCCTATATAAGGAGCCTGCACTATTGTCCGGGGCTCAGAACTTGCTGTATTTTGGTGACATTAGTCCCTCTGAGTCCCGATCGGTGATCCAATAAAGAATCTCTTCCTTCCTGAAGAAACCTGTGTCCATCTCTCTGTGCTTGGCTTCCGTCAGTTTCTCCGGTATCAAAACAAACAACAAGCCACAATACAATACAATTTACACAGACCAATATAAAAGGAAAAGAGGACCTTGCTTGTGATTTGAGATCTAGCCATTGAAGCTCTGTTATACAAAGTGCTTAGTTAGCCCGTGATCTTGCAATCTAAAGAAATGCATTTTTGTATTTATTTTTGGTTTGTATAAAAAGGTTATACGATGAGTGTATGTACACATATTTATATTTTTAACTTTGTAACATTACCCGTTACTGTTGGATTCTGCTTGTCTATGTAATACAGTCCGCGAGGGTTGTCGGTTTGTATGTTAAGGCGGTTTAAGGGGGTTTGTAACGGACCGTTTCACTTACAAGAGGGTAAAAGCCAGTTTAGGCGATATCCACCTTTCCAGATGCACAGGCAGCTACTGCAAACACCACTCTCCCGACTGGAGACACACGAACACTGGATCCGAGAAACCTTTTAAATTCTCCCAAGCATATGAATGCTGTAGACCGTTGAATAGGAACCATACGAATAGGCTTACACTCCTAGCAGTCAACTGGAACAGCATACCATAAATCCTTCCCCCAATAATGAGACGACACTTCACTTTGAGGGTAAAACAGGAACTCTGGACTGGCTCATCCAGCCTGGCTTTTATTTCCACTCACACATACAGGCCACACCCAGGGGGAGGCATAAAAGAACCAATGACATAGAATTTACCTCCCACACATCCCCTCCCCTTAGTGTGACACATAATCCCATTATGCATACAGTGTAAAATATACTTTTACACAACTTTCATAACTTTAAAACCATACATCACATTCACATCAAAATACATATCCACAATCAATCCATTCAGGGGAACAACATATAAAAAAATGGCATGAATCCGACCAGGGGTTCAAAAGTTACTAAAAGTATCTTTTGTTCCTTTCTGGCTGGCAGAAAAACATCCCCACAATGCACCCTGGTTTCCTCCCTTCTGCCCTGGAGTTAATTGGAGAAGTAATCCAATTATCCAGGACTAGAGGCAGACTCCATTAACCACATGGTTGCAAAACGACATAAAACACTTTAAAATACATAAAGTCACATTTACACATAACACACAGACATTTCACCTATCCCCAGATAGCTGGGATCTGCACGCACAAAACTACCGAATAGCGCGCAGATCCTACTCACACAGTACAATTGCCATGGAGCTAAAGTCTTTCCCATAGTCTTTCATTATATGAATAGGCTCCATGGTATGGCTATCTGGGGTATCACATTCCCATAAAGTCTGGTCCATAGTCCAAAGGCAAGGTCGGTTTCGTCACGTGGCGAGGTCGGTTTCGCCACAGGGTTAAGTTGGCACGTTGGAGAAATTTTCAATATCAGCACTTTACAAACATTTCCTATGTAATTTCAGTTCAGTACAACTGGGCGTTTAGTGAATACCCCCCATAACTGTTTGCACTGTGCTGTAATTCGGCTATTTGTATAGTTGAGTGGTTTTACATGATCATTCCTCCTATACAGCAGTTTTGTTTTTATTATCTATTAATCGAGAGTAGAAGGGTGAAGATTGCAGCCTTAATGATTTCGTGCTAACCAATTGCTATATAATTAGAGGTGGAAATACACTGGGAAAAAATACATAAGTGTAGGAGGGGGAATGGAGAGATATATAAATGAGGGAGGGAAGAGAGAGAAATAATTGAGGGTCAAGATTGTGTGATGTAAGTGGGATGTGATAGGGCAGGAATCTCACATTCTGCCCCTCTAGATGATGTCATAGAACTCACATAATTCTTTGAGTGCAATGGATGGGAGAATCATGGGAGTTGTAATTTAACAACAAATTGAGGACTGGAGTTTGAGATGTCTGTGGTAGCAGCTCTCTCCTTGCTCCGCTGGCCATGCTGCTTCCTCCTATTCCTCTGCCTCCCTCGTGGGCTCTCCCCATAGCTGGGAGGAAGTCACCTGCTCTCATTTCCTCCCAGGCTGCTAATGTGAAAATGGCTGTTAAAGGGCCGCTGCGCCCGATGGGATTCCTGTTCAGAGTTTAGTTCTCATTTATGTTGTGACAAACTAAAAGGCTACCCCAAGCATTATAACTACGACCGCCTGCTGTACCCTGGCCTGTTTCCTGGTAATGGGACATTTTGAAAACATTTGCCCTCCTACCTGGATCTCCGCCTGGCACCAAGGCTCCTCTGTGGTCAGTGATATGCATCTGAATGCCCCCAGGGCTATTCACTATCTGATGACTGCTTTCAGGCAATAAATGCAATTCTATGCATAGACGTGCTCAGAACTGACATTAGCCAGCCCAAAAATTCTTCTTCCGGACTTACTAATGACGCCCCAATGACCCTGCCAGCAGCTAAAGAGTTAGACTCCATAAATGCAGTGTTTTCTTATAGTTTAAAAGCTGATTATACAGGCACCATCACCACTTCAATTTACTAAAGGGATCATGGTGCTTGGAGTATAGAAACTAACACAAAAAAAAGAAAAAACAAAGGAAGGACGCTGACCCAGAAATCTGATTGTGTTTTGGGGGGTTCTTTTTTTATACTTACGTTTCGCTCTTGGTTGAGAACCCAGAAAGTACATATAGGGGATGTTCAAGGTTTCCATAGCATCTTCATTTACATCAAAGGGGCGAGGGCTCTTATGCTGGATTTGGGGGATATGAAAATAAGACTTTGGGTTTAATTTTCTATTTCGTCCTGGCAGCAGTTTATTGAACATTAAAATATAATCATAGATAAGACAACATTATAGTCTGAAATAACTATATTGGTAGATTTATATGTTCTCCCTTTCTTATGGTTTGCAAAATCGAAAGTTACACTTCTTATTTTGCATATTTTTTTTTCAATTACTAACTATTTTACCCATAATAATAATAATTCTATTTTAAAAAGTACTCTTTACCGGTTTAGAAAAGTCCAGGTCGTCAAATTTTTCACAGTAAGTTTCAGTGAGGTCTTTGCGTGTGATTATAACGGTTACACTGATTACGGCCAACACCGCAAACAAGAATCTCCAAACAGTGCATCGTAGCATCTTCTTGGCTTAGCGGATTTTGCGAGTTAACTGGAAACAACAAAAACACATCGCTCAGTATGGTAGGAGATTTAAAATAAACATAGCACTAACCCCTTTACTAAACAGCAACTTTTAAAATGAATTGGGAAAACTTGGGCTAAAACAGCTCATTTAGAAAAACTATCAACTGAGCTTTAGTCATGTTAGTTTTTTTTTTTTTTTTTAAATCGTGCAGTGTATATAACAGCACTTAAATACCTTATAATTAAAATATAATATATATATATATATATATTAATAAAAAATATTAATCAGCTTTTCAACGTTACGAAGTGCATCCCTCACACCAAAAATGACTAAAATCCAAAAACATAGTGTAGTGCTAAAATAGATCCAATTTACAGTTTCACGGTGTTAGAATAATGCTGGGCAAATAAACAATATATTGCAAGAACACAACATTATTTTATTTGACTATTTTTTTTTAAATTTTGACCTATAATAAAGTACTGGCTACATATCCTTTTGGAAGCATTTTTCCATAACAGAGTTGGGGGACACCTCCCATCAGAAAGGCGTAC
The DNA here is from genome assembly GCF_036172605.1 of Pelobates fuscus. Lineage (NCBI taxonomy): Eukaryota > Metazoa > Chordata > Amphibia > Anura > Pelobatidae > Pelobates > Pelobates fuscus. The sequence continues at coordinate 107,685,536 of NC_086328.1, read as the reverse complement.
TGCGAATAAAAAGAGGCTCAGGAGCATGTGAGTGGTTTTATTCATCTTTTTAATACACATATTGTTGTTTTTTTTTTTTGTTTTTTTTTTTTTAATTCTTTATTTTATTAGTGCATAGAATAACAGACACATCTTGTTCACAATGCCACAACAGTATGAATGAGTACACAACATATCGTAGTGTTACAATGGTGAGGCTTTTGGAGGATTCTGCACAATTTTTATAAATTATTGTCGTTTAACCGATGGATTAACCTGTTCGGCTTGTTAGGAGAGGCACAAGATTAACTACATAAACATAAATGATTTAAATTCTCAACTGAGTAATTCCAGATAGGAAGAAATATTGGAATTGCTGTCGTCTAGTGACACTATGCCAACAAAGCTTGTTGAGCAATTCTTCTGAGCAAGTATTCTGAGATGGGTTACGCTAGGTAGGCATGGGATAGAGCTGCCTAGGTTTGTATCTAGGCATCGCTTTACCTAAAGGAACAACGGGAACGTGTCAACCCCTGTTCTGCTTTTTAGTGCATACGGGTTACATTGAGTATTGGCGTAAAGCTTCTTAACTCGGCTGTGGACAGTGCTAGGGACTTAAATATGATGGTGGTCGATCATAGCGAAAGTACAATACAGGAATGTATCGCTGTCTGAATGATTCAGTGTATTCTAGGGCGCTGAGCTCTCTGCATGCTAATAATGGAGTCAAAAACAGTCCCCAAGAAAGCCTTTGATAAACGACAGGTCTTCTTGCTAAACCACAAAATACTTTTAAACACAACAAAGTGGGTAATGCCGTATGAGGTTGTACGAAACAGAGATAAGTTTGGGTTTGCTAAAGTCGCTGAAAAAGTGGAAACAGGTCACTGGTGTGGGTAATTTCAGTCTCTCAGAGCCTGGTGTCCAGCTCTAGTTATTTAACACACCCTACAAGTCCAGTCAAGGGCATAGAACAGGTGACTATTGAGCTGGGGGGGGGGGGGATGCAGGTAAAAGCTTAGCAGTATATGCTGCAGATTCCACTGAGTTAATGGGCCTGCAGGAAAATGTGCTGTTCTAGTCAGGAAACCTAGTTGGCGTCAAACAGGTTGAAAGGTGGTCGGACTAAATTCGCACTCAAGTATGATACATAGGTAACTTTATGTCGGGCAGGACCTGAATGGAGGTGTAAAACAGGCAAACAATAATAACATAATGAACACAAGGAAAAGTTTGTGACTCTGGGCGTGTGGTCATTTGTGTCCCAATTCAAACTTCAGGCAGCTTGTTCTGCGTTCAGGTGAGTAGCTTGGGAACAGGCCATTGCTGTCGGGTATCCGAAGTTCTAGTGCGCCTCGGGAGGTAACCTCTGCTAAGTGCAGCGCGTATAAGAGACCGCACAGTCCAAAGGGCCGTGTTGAATGTCGGGTGAGGATCTGTGAGTCCCCTCATGGTGTCGATTTTAGCTCGGCGTTGTCGCTGCTTGGGGGAGCCTCCTCGGGACAAATGTTTCGGAGGTGGCCGGATTCCATGTATGGGTGGCGGTGGGTTTGGTAGGCTGCGGCAGGGCGTCTTGAGGGAGGCCCCATGTCGCTAGGTGCCGTTGTGCTTCTCGTAGGTCGGCAATCAGGTAGGTATCATTCCCATGGGACACCTGTAGCATATGGGGTGGGCGCCACTGATAAGTTATGCTGTGTGAGCGGAGTAAGGTGGTGAGTGGCTTGAGGGTGGCGCGCCATTGCATTGTACCCCTAGATAGGTCCGAGTAGAATGAGAGGGACATGTCCTCAAAGGAATATGGCGTGTGTCCCCTGAGGGCCGCCGTTATTGCCATTTTGTCGTGGCGTCTTTGAAATGTAACTATAGTGTCCCTGGATGCCGTCGTTGGGGCAGTTGTGGGTTTGGGTATACGAAATACATTGACAATGCCTATGCCCTTGGCTTGTTTCGCGGGGAGGATCGTGCTTACCAGACGTCTGATGAGGTGGGGGACCTCGGCGTCCGAGACAGAATCTGCAATTCCCCGGATCTTGAGGTTTTGGGCCCTCCGCGTGTCCTCCATTGCCGCCATTTTGTGTTCCACTTTCAGGTACTGCTGCTGTAGCGTGTCCACAGTCTTCTGTAGCCCTGTGAATTGCTGCGTGTGGTTCTTGGAGTCTCGTTCGACGATAGCTACTCGGTCCGACAGACCCTGGATGTTTTTCTTCATGTCTGCCATGTCGGCCTGAATGCCCCGTCGGAGCTCCGCCAACAGCTCCCGCATCTCCGCCTTCGTGACCGGTGACGTGTCCGACTGTGTCTTGGGGTGCGTCGGTGGTCGTGAAGCGGGTAGGGTCACCTCTTCTTGGTCTGAAAACGGGCCATCAGAGTTAGTAAGGCCGTCCATAAAGTCTGAGTAGTCCGCCATGCGGGACTCTTGGGCCTCCTGTGCTCTCCGCCACATGTCTCCGATACTAGCACCTGGACGTGTCCCGTCCGATTTTAGTTTTTTTGTCTTCTTTCCCATGCCGTCTAAGTTGTTGGGGTAATAGGCTTGTTTCTGACGTTTTTTGGGGGTTGATATGTGCAGTTTTTCCGTTTTTAAGTTTGTAATCCACGGAGCTCGCTAGAGTTGCGACCGCTCTGTTCGGCTGTTGGCTCCGCCCCCACATATTGTTGTTTTTAATATGTGGTTTGCCGTGTTTTTGCAAAGCACTCTAAATTGGATCTATTTTAGGGCTACACTGCATTTTGATTTTAGACATGTTGGAACACTTCAAGCACCATAACCAATAGAGCCTGCTTTAGTGGTTATGGTTCCAAGAGTGCCCTGCAACATTAAGTAGTCAACACATTTTATAAATGATTTGACTGTCTTTATATTTTGTTTGATATCTCGACATGGACATCACTGGCTATCTTTACATTGACATCACAGACACTCTTTACATTGTGTTCGATATCTCGACATGGACATCACTGGCTATCTATCTTTACATTGACATCACAGACACTCTTTACATTGTGTTCGATATCTCGACATGGACATCATTGGCTATCTTTACATTGACATCACACACACTCTATACATTGCGTGCGCTGGAACGGGGAATTTCTTCCATTCTGTGGATTGAAACCTGACGAATAGATAAAATGTTCAGGTCTACAGATTGAAATGAATGATAAATGTAGTGAGTATATGTTTTGTTGGGCTCATAAATCCTTTCAATACAATTCTGCGTGTAATCTTGATCAAACTGATCGATTATTGACTTTGACGCCTATAAATTATTTGATCATATTGCTTTTATTTTCTCTGCAGTGTAACGAGGAGATACAAAGGTGGAGTTATTCCTCTCTGAAAGAGTTTCAAAAAAGAAAGAGAAATACAAGGAAACTGTAAGGGTTATTTACTAAACTGAGAATTCAAAGTGAATTTCAAATATAAGGCCAAAGTAGAAATATGGGAAAAGTCAGTTTTCATTTTAGCTACTCCGGCCTTAAAGTACCATTTCACCAGCTTGCTGAAGTGCTTTATGGGTGAGGAGTATCCTATGTTAATTCCAGTTCCAGTACCTGACCGGGTACCTCCCTCAATCGCTGCTTCTTAGTAATCCTTGAGTACCATAAGCACTACACTGGAACACCATAACCACTGTAAACCCCACAATCCACCGCAGCTTGGTTGGGGTCTCGCTGTCCTCCACCCACCCTGGACCCAAGACCAGGATCCAGCTTCCAGTGGGTAGGCCTCTCCTAGTCCAGACAGCGAAGCAGGCTGCTCTTACGAGAGCAATCATTGTGATCCAAAGGAGTATAGTGATTATAGCAATCCCCAGAGTGAATATAGCTCTCCAATTCCCCAAACGTAAGCCTAGACTTCATAATGGGTAAAACGAAATCTGTTTAATGGCAGCCACAACTGGCCTTTTATGACAGTCCACATGCAAGGGGCACTCCCCCCTGGACCTGAGAGTAAACTAAAGTAAAAACATACACACAATTGCATTGGCTCTCAGGTCTAGGACACTCCCATACAAAACAAGACAATCCCTCCCTTATGCCTGGGAGATAATTGAGTCAGGAACTGAACTAACTCAATTATCTCCAGGCACAAAAAACACAATTTTCAACAACACCCCCAAAACCCATGGAAACCCCACAAAAGTTACATCACCTGATAGCCCCGATCTGGGTGAACAACATATCCAAAAATCACCCAGATCGGTTCAGGGGTTCGGGATTTCCATGGAAGTCATACTTTTGACAGACCGTGCACATGGTCCAATGCCGAAAACAGTTCCAGGGAATTAGGGCCAACATTCAGTCTCTCTTTTTGAAGTACAAAAGTACATAATTCACAGGAACAGAGCCTTTTAAAGTGCATTGGGCAAGGTATATTGCAAGGCCCATAGTCCTGAGGCAAGAGGCAGACCAGAAGGCCGTTCCATGAATCTGTGACGAGGTTCAGTTCGTCACACCACCCATCCCATTTTTTGAGAGGTGTGGTGCTCCTTTAAATTTCATGTTCACTTTGAATTCTCACTTTGAAATTTCACTATAACTTTGTCATATTTTACCCGGACATTTTTTAGGCAAAATATTCAGACAGCACTCCATCCTAATACTTATATCAGCCTAATCGGCAAAGGGAAAAATCTGGCAGGTGCTACTGCTGGTTTGTGCTTGGCGCAACATGCTCTACTATGTATGTTGTACAACGCAGAGTTCCGTACAAAACACGTATAATGTTTGTGAACCGGGAATAACTTGTTAGCCACTGCGGTTTACTTAATCCTAAAGTTGTGGTGGGGAAACGATAATAGACTGTCCAGGAAGCCACGTGTGTAACATGTAATAACAGTTTCATAAATTTCATAATAACCGTTTTAGGAATGATACTTTGTTGCAATGCATGCACTGTTTCATATGTTAGTGCATATCTCAGATTTTGAATGATTACACAGATGGGAGACATGGGGGCCTGTAGGGGACTTTCTCTGCTCCTTTTCTCCTTACTTACTTACCTCTCGCACCTTTTTTCGCTGTCCTCTCTCGCAGACCTTAATACACTGACATGGAGGTGGGGAGGACTGACTTACGCAACTGACATAGGAAGTCTTATGGAACCACAGGCAGATATAAACATAAGCTATTATTGGGGAAGGCTCTATAATTTTACTTAGAATGAAACATGAGTTCCACCGCCCACAATTATACAAAACCTGATAACGCAAATGGAACCGCACAAGCTGTATATCTGTGTAATATCTGCATGTATTTGTGTGGTGGGGCCTGCGTGCCTACAACTCTTTTGTCTCCATATCTATAAAAACTCAATAAAAAAAGAGTTTACAAAAAAAAATATTCAGACAGGAAAAACCTTCCAAATCAACAACATTGTATGACCAATACATTCACTCAGTAATACCCACAGACCCCCACACACATACACACAGTGACCCCCACACCTCCCCACACACACATACAGTGACCCATACAAACATACAGTGACGGCTCCCAGTGCCAGGGCTGGCACCACGACCGCTTACATATCTATAGGGCCCCCAGTGCCCGGTCTGCCACCACAACCACTTAAACATCTATAGGGCTCCCAGTGCCAGGAATTAGCTTATTGGCCAAGATTCCTGTCATCATTCACGTAATTTTCCCTCCCTCTAACTTGCTTTGCAACTTTACAGAAAACTGAAGCAATTCGGAACAATGTCATTCGGTTCGGTTCGGCACTACCGAACTTCGGCACTTTGGAATTTCAGCATTTCGGACATTCGTAAGCATCCGAATGTCTGAATTACACGAAATTCGGCCGAATGTACATTCGGAACAAAACGAATTACACATGCCTAATACAAATACACAGAAATGCCTGCTGCTCCTCACTCATCTCTGCTGCAGAAACTGGCCCCAGGCTCTGCATAGTGTTGGGCTCTTTCCTCCCTCCTGTGCAACTTCCATAGAGTGCTAGAAGAAAGTGACATGATATCACTTCTTCCTAGCGTTGCCGCTGAGGAGTGTAGGCAGAGGAGGAAACAAATCAGCCTGGCAGGGCCCCTGTGATAGACAGTGGAGAGGCCCGGCTGCTGCTCCCAGCCCCTCCTTCTCGCAGCAGATTTGTATATGAAGCTAGGAGGGACACTCCAGGCTCCCACACATGTTAGGTGCACTGTGGAATTGCAGGTTTTAGCTCCTTATGAGCTCTGTATAAGTCACACACAAGATCAGAGTTCAAAAGGTAACATAGTGCAAGAAGTAAATTATTAAAGTTAGCAGACAAAATCCGTTTCTAACAAAAAAAATTTAGTTAGGAAATCAGAAGATAACAAAGCTTAAGTTAAAAGCCCAGTTCCGGATCAAAGTCCACAATTCAGGAGATATACACACTGTAACTAGTCTGCGTCATCCTTTTGCATGGGGAGATCTTGCCCAGGATTGATCTGATCCTTAGGAGATCACATGAAAAGCAGTGCCAATGTGGGACATTAAATAGCGGGCGCAGAGGACAGCAGGCATGGCAGTACATTGCATTTAAATCCCACATGATGTGTATATTTATGGCAAACTGTATATACTTGTAACAATGATGTCCATTTCAGGACAGGGTTAATATTTCTACAATAACATTGCCGGCAGTGGGTTTAATTACTTTTTAAAGGCATCATGCGCGAAACAGACTTTGGACTTATTATTTCATAGAGGAAAGCAGCCAGTAGCACATTCAGGGTAATTAATTACAGTTTTTTTTGCAGCAGGAAATTTAACAATATCTATAGAGGGATGTAGAGGTTAACATTTAGTTTACTGCAGGAGTTAAAGGAAAGACATTGATGTGAGTGCAGCAGACCTGTCCTAGTGCTGCCTGAGATTAGTGTGAGTTACAGTCCTTGCCAGCAGTTATTTCAGCTGCTGTCAATCAAACTGCAGCAGGTATTCATTGGTAATGTAACTCCCTCTAATCTCAGGGTTTAGGGCCCCCAGACAGCGCAGAGGAGATCCGTGTAGTATGCGATTCTTTCAAATGACCTGCCCGTTAAAATATACAGCACACTAAATGTTAAACCAACAATAAACTCATAAACATTTTACATTTATCAACCATCTTGTCACAATACCAATGTACACATTTTTGATTGGTTCTGTTCTATACCAAACTAGTAACTGCTCTTTTGAGAGTAACCAACTTACCTGGTAGGGCCATCCATCCTCCTCGAGCTCCCTGCAGGTTACCACCTCTTAAGGCAGTAAAGTACCAGTCAAGTCAGTTTGCATAATTATATATGTATGGCATGATATGACATTAGAATGTGGTAGCATACATCATAGAATGTGACGGCAGATAAGAACCATTCGGCCCAACTAGTCTGCCCAATTTTCTAAATACTTTCATTAGTCTCTGGCCTTATATTATAGTTAGGATAGCCTTATGCCTATCCAGGGCTCGAGTCCTGCAGGAACGCACGGGAACGGCGTTCCTGCACTTTTTCCAAAGCAGGAACGCCGTTCCCGCTAGTGATCCTGCAGGACCTATCCTGCTACCTGCATACAGGGGCCCTCACACGCTGTGTTTCCTCTCAAGCACTAATTCTCGCGAGACCCGCGGCAGTAAGAGCGTTGCCACGGGTTACCATGGCAACGCTCCGCACAGGCAAGTCTCGCAAGAATTAGTGCTGGAGAGGAAACACAGCGTGTGATGGCCCCTGTATGCAGCGGCTGCTTCCCTCCACCGGACCACCCGGCGATCTCCCCCCTCCCTGACAAGGTAAGAAGCAGGGAGGGGGGAATAAAACAAAAAAAACCTAAACACATAAGGTTTAAAAAACAAATGCTTCCCCCCATCATCCAGCACACACACACACATAATCCAGCGCACACACACACACACACACATAATCCAGCACACACACACACATAATCCAGCACACACACACACACACACATAATCCAGCACACACACACACACACAATCCAGCCCCCCCACACACATAATCCAGCACACACACACACATAATCCAGCACACACACACACACATAATCCAGCCCCCCACACACATAATCCAGCACACACACACACATAATCCAGCCCCCCCACACACATAATCCAGCACACACACACACATAATCCAGCACACACACACACACATAATCCAGCACACACACACACACATAATCCAGCACACACACACACATAATCCAGCACACACACACACACATAATCCAGCACACACACACACACATAATCCAGCACACACACACACGCACATAATCCAGCACACACACACACACATAATCCAGCACACACACACACACACACACATAATCCAGCACACACACACACACACACACATAATCCAGCACACACACACACACACACACACACATAATCCAGCACACACACACACATAATCCAGCACACACACACACATAATCCAGCACACACACACATAATCCAGCACACACACACACATAATCCAGCACACACACACACACACATAATCCAGCACACACACACATAATCCAGCACACACACACACATCATCCAGCACACACACACACACATAATCCAGCACACACACATAATCCAGCACACACACACACATAATCCAGCACACACACACACACACACACACATCATCCAGCACACACACACATCATCCAGCGCACACAGACACACATCATCCAGCGCACACACACACTTCATCCAGTTCACACACACTTCATCCAGCACACACACACACACACACACACACACATCATCCAGCACACACACACACACCATCCAGCGCACACACACACACACCACATCATCCAGCGCACACACACACACACCACATCATCCAGCGCACACACACACACATCATCCAGCGCACACACACACACATCATCCAGCGCGCACACACACATCATCCAGCGCACACACACACTTCATCCAGCTCACACACACTTCATCCAGCTCACACACACTTCATCCAGCACACACACACTTCATCCAGCACACACAC